>NC_084984.1:894497-1189497 GCF_963691925.1 Scomber scombrus | reverse complement strand
TCATCTAATATATAAACTGATAGTCAATAAAACACTTAATCACAAACTGCTACTAACAGTTATTCCCTTTATCAACCAGCCAACATTAGATTTGCATAAAAACTAAACATCTACATCTTAACAGAAGGTTTAGAAAATAGCACATATTCATATTTTGTATATTTTAAAAAAAATACCTGAAACTATTTTTCCACTATGTTTAATTTCCTGTGAATCATTGAATTATTTCAGCTCTACTTTACGTCTCCAGCTGCTGCCAAAGCTTGCTTTAGTGTTTTAATTTGCTTTAATGTGAATATTTAAATGTTCCACTTTTATAATAGAAAAGGTTTCTCATCCTTAGAGTGAAAGTTTTATCTTTATCTCCTAATTATTAATGACTTGGTTAAATGTTAGGGGAATAAAACGGCTGGAAAAAAGGGAAAAATGCAGATTAAAATGTTTAATAAATGAAGAGTGTGTTTATTTACCTTATTATGTAAATCACAGGAACTTTGCATGTTTATATACGTCAGATTTTCTTAATACCGTTCAGCCTCACACTACTACTTCTTTTATTCCACTGTTCTGCTATATCTTATCTTATAATGTCCTAAAATGTTTTATTTTCTTTGACAAACAGCTTAAAACCAATCAAATGTTCTGTAAAGCTGCAACTTATAACAAATAACTAACAAATATTTCACATTTTCTGCCTAAAACACTTCATTATAATGAGTCAAGTGTGCTCTGCAGCTGTTCAGGAATTACGTTGTTTTGGCTTTAATGAGAATATTTAATGTTTCACTGTTACAGTAGAAATGTTTCCTGTCGTTGGACTGAAAGCATCTGTGAGTGAAACAGTGAACAGACCTGATAACGAGTAGTTTATGATATGATAATATATTGATATCGTGATATGAGACTAGATCGTCTTAGTAATAATATCAGTGTTTCTTTTCCTGGTTTAAAAGCAGTTTTACAGTAAAATGATGTCATTTTCTGAACTTAACAGATTGTTCTGTTATTTACCTTTTACCCACTTTCTCATTAAATCCACATTACTGATGATTATTTATCATCTTTTAATATCTTTCATAGTGTAAATATCTTGTGAAAGAATCAAGAATCAAGATAAGAGGCTCATGATCAGGTCTGTTCACTGTTTCACTCACAGATGCTTTCAGTCCAACGACAGGAAACATTTCTACTGTAACAGTGAAACATTAAATATTCTCATTAAAGCCAAAACAACATCATTCCTGCACAGCTGCAGAGCACACTTGACTCATTAGAATAAGTGTTTTAGGCAGAAAATGTGAAATATTTGCAGATTCCAGCCTAAAAAATGTGAAGTTTTGCAGCTTTTTTCTGTTTTCTGTCATTAACGGAACATTTTATTGGTTTTTAGGCTGTTTGTCAAACAAAAGTAGACATTTGATGATGTTATGTGACCTATTAGACACATTTCACACATTTCATAGTATAAATATTTATTGAAAGCATCAAGAGTCATCTCTACACTACTGCTGCAGTATCGATGTCGAAGTATTTGGTCTAAATAACGTGATAGTAGATTTTTGTCCATATCAACCTCGATTCTTATCTTCAAAAAGTCATTTTCTACAAACAGCTGTTAGAGGGAAGGAAAAAAAGGAGGGTCGCTTTATATTCAGGCCAACACACACACACACACAGAGAGAGAGACACACACACACACACACACACACACACACACACACACAGAGAGAGACACACACACACACACACACACAGAGAGAGACACACACACACACAGAGAGAGAGACACACACACACACACAGAGAGACACACACACACACACAGAGAGACACACACACACACACTTAGAGAGAGAGACACACACACACACACACACACACAGAGAGAGAGAGAGAGACACACAGAGAGAGACACACACAGAGAGAGACATACAGACACAGACACACACACACACACACACACACACTCAAACACAAAAATACACACACACACAAAAAAAGACACACACACAAAAAGACACACCTAAAACACGACACCCCCCTCCGGTATTACACCCAGCTCCCTGGAGCTTCTCCCCGGGTCTCCGCCGAGCTGCTCCCCGCCTGTGAGCCTCTATTCTCGGCTTCACCTGGCTCTATGCACCGCTAAGCTAAAGGCTAACTCACGTTAGCTGCAGCCGGATTGATTAACTTGCATAACCCGGCCAGCCCCCCCCCGCCCCCCTGTGGCCGGGCACAGCTGGCCGGGGAGCACCGGGGAGAACCGGGGAGCACCGGGCTGAACAGTACTCCGGTACCGGGGCTCCGGTAAGTTAAGCTGCTCTCAGTTAGCAGAGCAGCAGCCGTTAACTTCCTGCAACGGGGGAGAGAAAATAAAGAAATAAATGTAAAATACCTTTAATAGGTCGCTCCACGGTGGAGAGTTTGTTCTGCTCTTTCGCCGACATCCTCCCTCCGTGTCGGCAGGTCGGACAGTTAGAAGAAAGTCTGATTAAACGGAATAAATTAAAATAAATTCCTGACTAGCAGAAGGGGAGCTAGCTGTCGAGGGGCTAGCCGGGGCTAGCAGGAGGCTCCGAGCCGAGTGGAGCCGAGTAGAGCCGAACAGAGCCGAGCTGAGCTGGGGCTAGCAGGAGGCTCCGAGCCGAGCCGGGCTGGGGCTAGCAAGAGGATCCGAACCGAGCCGAGCAGAACCGATTAGAGCCGGGCCGGGCCGGGGCTAGCAGGAGGCTCCGGGCCGAGCCGAGTAGAGCCGAGCCGGGCCGAGCGAGCAGCGCTGCAGAGCCGAGCCGAGCTGGGGTTGGATCTGACCCGGGGGAGGGAGGAAAGGAGGAAGGGAGGAAGGGATGGGGGGGGGAGAGGGAATGTCTTTAAGAGTAAGAATTAAAGCTTCTCCTCTGCGCGGGGCTGCAGGGCGGCTGTCTGCGGCTGTCAGAGGTCCAGGAAACGGCTCCAGGCGCCACCGATCACCACCGGGAGGAGCTCCGAGCACCGGGCACAGCTCAGATCGTTCCCCGGCCAAAGCGCTTGATTCTCGGACACGCTGCAGCTGTCAGGCCGCTTAGCTTCAGCTGTTTTTCTGTCGTGATCCGATGTGTCGTCCAGAGCAGACCCTCTGTCGGATTACAATAATCCGCCGCAAGCGGATTTCCTACAACACGGTTCCGCGCGGGGGCTGCTGGGTAATGTAGTGTTGCTGAGGTGCGTTCAGGGACCGATTTGATCCGGTTATTCTGAGACTGCTGCAGTGCTGCAAAAAGGAAATATTCAGGCGCTTTACTTAAAGAGATAGAAGCAGACTGAATTTCTTTCTTAATTTTAATTTAACACGATCCTTATGAAACGTTACTCATTAAATTAAACTAAGCTAATTAACGTTTAAATTAGATTAAAACCTTAAAATGTGCTTAAAAAGTAAAAGCAATGATGGAAGAAGTACTTAAAGTATTTCATACTTTCATTTAAGTATTTGAGACCCTTTTTAGGAGTGCTCAAGTACAAAATTATTTTATACAACTTAAATTATTTTGCAAGCCCGTCTGTTAGAGCTGGGACGAACTCTTATGGTCTCAAATGGTTTTATTTTAACAGGTTTAATGTACTTTGGATAGTTCTGTCATTAATATATAATATTTCCTTCAGGGTTCATTAACTATCTAACCTCTCTATATAAACCATTATTATTATTATACTCTATAGTAAACTCTACTATGTATTAATATTTATTGTTGTAATTTACGTTATCTAGTGAAATATTTAGTTTAGCAGGAGGTGTGAACACCTGCAGGGCTTTTTAAAGGTGTGATCCTAGAATCACCCCTGCTTAGAAGTATTGCTAGTATTACTGCTGTGAAAGATTCAATATAGCAATGCAAAGTACTGCAGTATTATGAGTGATGTAGTATGCAGTATTACAGTAAAAGTACTGCAGTATTATGAGCGATGTAGTATGCAGTATTACAGTAAAAGTACTGCAGTATTATAGTGATGTAGTATGCAGTATTACAGTAAAAGTACTGCAGTATTATGAGTGATGTAGTATGCAGTATTACAGTAAAGTAGTGGTTTGGTCCTCTGACTGATATATTATTATTATGACATCATTAGATTATTAATAGTGAAGCATCAGTGTTAGAGCAGCATGTTACTGTTGTAGCTGCTGGAGGTGGAGCTAGTTTACACTACTTTATATACAGTTAGCTAGTTTAGTCCAGTGGTTCCCAACCTAGGGGTGGGGCCCCTCCAAAGGGTCAGCAGATAAATGTGAGGGGTGGTGAGATGATTAATGGGAGAGGAAAGAAGAACAAACTAAGTTCTGATACACAAATGTGTTTTCAGTTTTTGGACTTTTTCTCTAATCTTTGATTTTTGCTGAAATATTGGATCATTTGAACATTTATTGAAATGAAAGCATGTGAGAAGTTTAGAGGGAAAAATCACTATTTGGTGGAGCTGTTAACAACTCATAGACATCTGAGATGTGAGTCGACTACACACTGCTAAGTTAGCAGGTGGAAATCATCTGAACTCTCTCTGATATGCAGGTTAGAAGTACTGAAGCTCTTCACACTGTGATGAAACTAAAGAAACGGTCTTTGATTGCAGCTCAGTTCTAATCAGTTGATCATGTAACAAAATAAAAGTCCTTCAGGATCCGCTTTGATTCTCAGGTGCGTTGGGTTCATCGTGTGGAATAGCTTTGTTCTTGAATCAGTGAGCGTCTGTATTCACTGCAGAGGCTCAGGGTCCATGAAGTGGATAAAAGCATTATGTTATTGTTCTACGGGGCAACCATTCAATCTATTATTCATCATGGCATCACAGCAGGGTTTGCGTACTGCCCCCATCTTTTTCTCCAGGAGATATTTGAGGAGACACGGCCTTAAAATCACCCGTGACCCAAAAACACTTCACAAAGAGTACGATGGGATGTCTTCAGGTTACCAAACTGTTCTGCTATCAATCAAACTACTGAACAGTAAGAAATAAAGCAGAATGTGTAACAGCTTGGTGTGTATGTATATGGATCTGTGTGATGCTGCATGTTAACCCTCCTGTTGTCCTCGAGTCAAGGAAGGAAGGGAGGAAAGGAGGGAGGAAGGAAGACGGAAGGAAAGGAGGGAAGAAGGAAGGAAGGAAGGAAGGGAGGAAGAAGGAAGGAAGACGGAAGGAAAGGAGGGAGGAAGAAGGAAAGAAATGAGGAAGGGAGGTAGAAGGAAGGAAAGGAGGAAGGAAGGAAAGGAGGGAGGGAGGAAGGAAGATGGAAGGAAAGGAGGGAGGGAGGAAGGTAGGGGGGAGGAAAGAAAGAGAAGGAGGGAGGGAGGAAAGAAGGACAGAAGGAATGAAGAAAGGGGGATGGAGGAAGGAAAGAAGGAAGGAAGGAAAGAGAGAAGGAGGGAGGGAGGAAGGACAGACGGAAGGAAGGAAGGGAGGAAAGAAGGAACAGTCAAAACAGATGGGGTCAATTTGTCAAGATGCTGATTAGACAGCATGAATATTGCACAGGTGTGCCTTAGGTTAGCCACAATAAAAGGCCACTCTGAAATGTGCAGTTTGGCTTTATTGAGGGGGTCTTGGGGGTGAGGGGGTGGGGGTGTGTGTGTGTGGGGGGGGGGGGGGCAAACCCTGCTTACCCATCTCCTTCACATAGAGTTGATCAGGTTGTTGATTGTGGCCAGTTAACAATATCCAGCAACTTCACACAGCCATTGAAGAGGACCAACATTCACCAGGCCACAATATAAAATATGCAATTTAAAGTTGAGCACAAGAACTTGTACTGTAGAAAAATGAATGGAGACAATTTATGAAACGATAAACTCAGACTTAAATCTGACTCTTAATATAATATTCTGTGTTATGAACAGAACCCTCCTTTAATAACAGGTTCATCTGCAGTCATACTGATTCAATCCCTGCAAAACTAAAGGAAATGTAAATGTTGGGTAAACACAAGGAAATGGTACTTTTTAAGTCCTCTGTATGCCGACTTTGAGAGTACACTCAGTTAATCCATAATTCATCACAATGAGCCGTCTGTCAGTTATATAACCTACACATAAAGACATAATCAACTGTTCGGTTTGGCACAGAATCCATTAAAGTCTTACAGATAGGGATAGGGTTAGGGTTACAGATGGATGAAATACTTTAAACTGTATTTTCAGTATATAACAGTATAGTTTATAATTCATAGTGCAGTTCTCTCCTGTGTAAAATGTTTATATGTAACATGAACGCAACACAAAGCTGAACAGAGAGACTGTGGCTCCGTCATGTGGACGCTCCTCAAACTGCATTAATTACAAGTTAACACACAGAAACCATTATATTCTTTATTATGTGTATGATAAAACACTTTCCTTCAGGAATACTAACAAAGTTCATCTAATCTAATAATGTGTGATAATACAGTTGTGTTTTTATTTATGACTATATCTGTTTTGTCTTAATGTTTTGTTTATTCTTGTCTTTGTGTTTTTATAATAATGCATCTTCAGTTGTGGCTCTCTGTACACTGACAATAAAGGCTATCTTATAACACAACCTGATGGTCTGTCTGTGCATTACATAGCTACAGAAGGAAGGAAGGAAAAAAGGAAGGAAGAAAGGACAGATGACACGAAGGAAAGAAGGAAGGAAGGAAGGAAGGAAGAAAGGACAGATGACACGAAGGCAAGGCAGTTTTATTTATATAGCGCATTTCATACACAGTGGCAACTCAATGTGCTTTACATAAAACAAACATTTAACAGAATTTTTTTTTTTTTTTAAAAACATGGAATTTGAGAAATAAAAATAAAACCCAATCATAGTAAACACATACATACCCCCCCCCCCCCCCACACACACACACACACACACACTAATAATAAAAACAAAGTGCAGAAACATAGAAAGAGAGAGAAATAAAATACTATAATAGAGCATTAAATATAAGATTGCAGCATAAAATAATGATTTGCTTTAAAATCATTAAAAGGACATAGAGTGCAAATGAAAGATTAACATTTAAAGTGCTTTGAAATAAAGAGTTCAATCATAAGCACAGGAGAAAAGAAGTGTTTTTAACCTGATTTTAGTTCTGCTGGTAGTTTGTTCCAGTTGTGTAAAAGCTGCTTCACCATGTTTAGTCTGAACTCTGGGCTCCACTATCTGACCTGAGTCAGTAGATCTCAGAGCTCTACTGGGTTTATATTCTACTAACATGTCATTCATGTATTCTGGACCTAAACCAGTCAGTGATTTATAGACCAGTAGCAGAACTTTAAAATCTATTCTATAGCTGACTGGGAGCAAGTGTAAAGACTTTAGAACTGGAGTAATGTGCTCTGATCTCTTTGTTCTGGTTAAAATTCGAGCTGCAGCGTTCTGAATGAGCTGCAGTTGTTTAATGTCAGAAGACCGTTACAGTAGTCGAGTCTACTGGAGATGAAAGCATGAATCAACTTCTCCTGGTCTGTTTGAGACATAAAACCCTTCACTCTGGATATGTTCTTAAGCTGATAGAAGGCTCTGTTGGTGATTGATTTGATGTGACTGCTGAAGGTCAGATCTGAGTCTATCAGCACGCCAAGGTTTCGGACTTGGTCGCTAGTTTTTAGAGAGAGTGACTCGAGATGTTTACTGACAGCAATCCTCTTCTCTTTATTGCCAAGAACGATTACCTCAGTTTTGTCCTGATTTAATTGAAGGAAATTTTGGTTCATCCAATTTGTTACGAAGAAAGGAAGGAAGGATGGAAGGATGGAAGGAAGGAAGGAAGGACAGATGACACGAAGGAAGGAAGGAAGGTAAAAAAATGAATGTCAACTTCAAAAATGTCTCCAGCAGGATCTCTGATGTCAGCAGTGATTTGTGTTATTCTTCGTTTATACACTAAAGCACAACCTGTAACTATAGCAACCATAGAACAGCCTGTATCTATAGCAACCATAGAACAACCTGTATCTATAGCAACCATAACACAACCTGTATCTATAGCAACCATAGAACAACCTGTATCTATAGCAACCATAACACAACCTGTATCTATAGCAACCATAGAACAACCTGTATCTATAGCAACCATAACACAACCTGTATCTATAGCAACCATAACACAACCTGTATCTATAGCAACCATAGAACAACCTGTATCTATAGCAACCATAACACAATCTGTATCTATAGCAACCATAACACAACCTGATGGTCTGTCTGTGCATTACATACCTCATACAAGTGCTAAACATTGACCTAAAAGTTAAATGGGTTCAATAGATTTAGTTTATGAGATATCATGACACATAGTAACCTCTACCAAACAGCTGAGCAGAACTATAAAGGGTTCAAGTGTGGGCATCAGTAGAGTCAGTGGTGTGTGTGTGTGTGTGTGTGTGTGTGTGTGTGTGTGTGTGTGTGTGTGTGTGTGTGTGTGTGTGTGTGTGTGTGTGTGTGTGTGTGTGTGTGTGTGTGTGTGTGTGTCTGTGTGTGTGTGTGTGTGTGAGTGTGTGTGTGTGTGTGTGTGTGTGTGTTTGTTTGTGAGACTTTAATAACCTGGAAATCTCAGTTTAACTTTTGAACCTATGAGCAGGATTTGTGACATCACAGCTGGTCTGGAGCCAATCACGGTCCAGTATTGACTTGAAGCACTGATAACAGACTTTACAGTGAAGAACAAACACAACCAGAATGTGCAATAGTTTCTTCCCACAGGCCATTAGAATTATAAATATTAATAATAATAATCAATGAATCACTGCTGCTTTTATGTTTGTCTTAGTTTAGGATTTATTTAACCCTCCTGTTGTCCTCGACTCAAGGAAGGAAGGGAGGAAGAAGGAAGGAAGGGAGGAAGGAAGGAAGAAGGAAGGAAAGGGAGTAAGGAAGAAGGAAGGAAAGGAGGGAAGAAGGAAGGAAGGAAGGGAGGGAGTAAGGAAGAAAGAAGGAAAGGGAGTAAGGAAGAAGGAAGGAAAGGAGGGAGGAAGGAAGGAAGGAAGGATGGAAGGCAGGAAGGAATGAAGGAAGGAAGAAGGAAGGAAGAAGGAAGGAAGGAAAGGAGGAAGGAAGGATGGAAGGGAGGAAGAAGGAAGGCAAGGAGGGAGGAAGGAAGGAAGGAAGGGAGGAAGGAAGGATGGAAGGGAGGAAGAAGGAAGGAAGGAAAGGAGGGAGGGAGGAAGGAAGAAGAAAGGAAAGAAGGAAGGGAGGAAAGAAGGAAGTAAAGGAGGGAGGAAGGAAGGAAGGAATGAAGGATGGAGGAAAGAAGGAAGGTAGGAGGGAGGGAGGGAGGAAGAAGGAGTGAAAGGAGGAAGGAAGGGATGAAAAAGGAAGGAAGGAAGGGAGGAAGGAAGGAAAGGAGGAAGGACAGACTGAAGGAAGGAAGGGAGGAAAGGAACAGTCAAAACCGACAGGGTCAATTTGACCCGGGAGGACGATACGAAGGTTAAATTAAGTCTGTATGTGTATGTTGTTGTTTTATTTAATCTAACTTTAGTACAAGGATCCAGAGTAACGCAACTTAGTTCTTCTATATGTAATTATTATATATATTCTGCTGTCCAACAGGAAGACTTTAAATATCGACAATATTTATAGATTCATTCAGGACACAACTTTAAATAAATACATCAACACTATTCTGTCCTTTAATAGACAGATACATCAGCATTTCACTTTAAAAGCTGCTATTTTTTAATGATTTTATGTTCTTAAAGGTGTTTGTCTGATTTTAAATTAAAAAGACCGAAAATATTATTGACAGCAGAGTATTTTTATATATCTGGAGGATATTTAAGTCTAATTGGGATATCTCTACTTTTAATTACTTTTCTGAGTACTTCTTCCACTGCTGGTATATTGAATACATTAGATACTTCATGTACATTTGCTGATAATAACTTTACTTGTAATAGAGTATTTTTTAAATTATTGTCTTTCCAGGTTGTTTGTTTGCACAGAAACTGCAGATAAAAACATCACATTGGTGTTAATCAGTGATAGATAAGTGAATAAAATGAAGGAATAAAGGAATAAAAAGCAGAGTGAATGTGAGTTTCTTCAGTGATCCTCACAGTTGTCCTCTCCTCCCTCCGTCTCTGTAAATATAGAAACACTTTAAAAGGTTTTGATCATCAGCAGCAGTTGTTGGGCCTCCGGAGAACTCGGGTTTTACCCAACATCTTGCCCATGTAAGGGGAAGTCTGCGAGGTTAGAGGGTTGCAGCTCGTTCCCCGCAGACCTCGTTCATTCTGACTATCATCACTAAGGTCTCTGCGTCCCAGACAGCTGCTGTATTTAAACTCTCTGCCCCCGAATCATTAGACACTCAGAGCAGCAGCAGCTTCACAGAGAGGACGAGGAAATGGTACGTTATCAGATTATCTTTATACAAAATCACACTTTTCTTAAATGTATTAATTTCATAATTTATGTTTCTTTGACTTTATTGAATCACAGATAACTCAAATTTCTCTTTGACTTAATGAAATAATATTTGGGTCAGTGACAATAAGTGTTGGTAAGATGATCAATTCATAAATATGTTAGTTTTAAAATCAGCATCAGGTTTTATCCACCTACAGTGTATTTAAGTGGACTTATATAAAAAATAACTTCATTTAATCACTTCAAAATCCCTGTTGCAGAGATCCAATAGAAGCAGTTATACAGTAATCACGTTTCATTTATAGGTCAGTGATAAACAAGTGTTGGTAAGATGATGAATTCATAAATATGTTAAACTAGTTTTAAAAGCAGCATCAGGTTTGTTAAAATGTACATTTAGTATTTTTGTTGGTTTTATGTGAGATAAATTCAGACTGAACTCAGCGGCTCCGCAGCAAGACATCATGGACGTCCGAGTTACGCCCAGTTCAATATAATCAATATATTAAAAAAAGATCAATAAGAGAAAACTGGATCAATGTGTAATTAAGGTTTTATTGTTTTAATAATTGTTTTATAAATGGATGAATACAGAAAAAGACCGTAAACAGATCTTAAAAACTAGTTTTAAACAGCATCTTTTATTAGTCAGTATGAACAAGAGGAACATGGGTCAGTAACTAATAAGTGTTGGTAAGATGATGAATTCATAAATCAGTTAAACTAGATTTAAAAGCAGCATCAGGTTTGTTAAAATGTACATTTAGTATTTTTGTTGGTTTTATATAATTTGAAATGACATTTGCACCATTTTTTACCAAAAGTAAGACTGAATGCTCCTGAAAATGTCAAATGGTGTAACCACAAAAGAATAATAAATATTACATATTTGATCACCTACAGTGTATTTAAGTGGACTTATACTAATAATGACTTCATTTAAAACATGTAAACGTTTCCTGATCTCCATGATTCCCCAGATGAAATGTAATATTTAGAACAATTGTATTCCATTAGCTTTATTTAATATAAAAGTTATAATGTAAGATCATGCCAAACTAGTTGATATGGTGTTTTATTGACAATTTACTGTTTTTAAGCAAGTTGAATTATTTGGTACAAAGTTTTTATGGTTACACCACTTAGACATTTTTGCCATAATCCTCTTATATATTCTCTCAAAATGGATTAAAAGCAGAAATTTGATGCTGGGTCCACAAAAAAAGAATGTGTGCAAGTTATTCATACGTTTATTTTCACATTTTAACCCTTTAAATTTAAACTAAACCCTTTTGTACGCTCCATTAGGCGAGCAGGAAGACCAAGAAGAAGGAAGGAGGCGCCAAAAGAGCCCAAAGAGCCTCGTCCAATGTCTTCTCCATGTTTGAACAGACTCAGATTCAGGAGTTCAAAGAGGTAAAATCATCACATGAAACGCAGCGTCACATTTATTTAAAAGCTTTTCTCATGTATACTTTATCTTTTTAATTTAGGCTTTCACACTAATCGATCAAAACCGAGACGGATTCATCGATAAAGAAGATCTGAAGGACACCTATGCATCGTTGGGTCTGTAGCTCTGATGTTGAACAGACTCCTGGAGAACGTATATTTTAAGATGTTCTCAGTTTCATATTTATATTTATGACGTTCTGTGTTTTCAGGTAAACTCAATGTGAAGGACAAGGAACTGGAGGAAATGCTGAAAGAAGCAACCGGCCCCATTAACTTCACCATGTTCCTCACTCTGTTTGGAGAGAAGCTGCATGGTGAGACCCTGAACGCACCACAATACTGCAGAAAACTAACAATCTTTGTGTTTTAGATGCTTTAGAAGCTGATGTGTGAATGTTAACTATGAAAATATTGAGAGAGGTGAATTTAGTGCTGCCACCTTGTCTCCGTGGCCAACTGCGGTACTGCAACTACAATCCTGTGCAGCCTGTAGACGCCCGTAAGAAGAGATGCAAATGAATACTTCAGATTTTAACCCTCACATACTGTTCATATTCAAACTCTTCACAGTTTCCCCTCATAATAATTTGTCTCTACTAAATTTCTGCATAACATATCACTCATGAATACTGAATACGTCATCCGTCACAGATAATAAACGAGATTAATCCTTAATGAAGTTTTCAGAGAGCTGAGAGAGTTTATTCTTCAGTTTTTTTACATTTCTTGTTTATGGATAAAAAACATGAACTATATTAAATGTGAAGGATGCAACAGTATATTAACATTTTTAGTTAAATATGGATCAAAAACTATAAAAAATAACATGTATCAGCTGCACTAATATGTTTTAAAGAGAAGTCATCAAATGTCAGGCTAAAGGTAAGAAGTATTTAGAGTACATTTACTGCTTTCAAATGTAAAAAGTGAACATTATGTGAGGGTTAAATGTGAAGTTGATTTATCCTAAATAATGCCTACTTGATGTGAGGAGCTGTTTGCTGGGTAAAACCTTTTTATCTTTTTGTCCTGTGGAGAGTTCGATGTCAGCAGCTTAGAAATTTAAAGAGTTTCGACCCCCAACTTCAAGTCTAAACCTGGACAGTACTGAGAGTAAAATCCTGTAACACTGCTAACATTAACCAGCATTATCTGCAGGCTGCCTCAATAAAACCATGATTATTAATGATATATCTCTGCAGGTACCGACCCTGAAGACACGATCCTAAACGCTTTCAAAATGTTCGACCCCAACTTGAAGGGCTTCATACACAAAGACGAGTAAGGCGTCAGTTTAGTGGTTTAGATATAGATTTAGAGATCACATTTCAAGTTACTTTTGTTGTAAAGACAAACTTAATATTCCTGTTTTTGCAGATTACAGAGGGCACTGATGACACAAGCAGACAAGTTTACATCCGAGGAGGTAAAGAATCGACTGGTTTATTGATTTGAACGTGTTGTTTTCTTCTTTCTGACGGTTTGTAACAGCTGGATGTTCATTATATACATGAGCTGGAGTTTCATTCAGTCTTTAAAGCCAAAATTCATTGAAAACAAATCAAAAATACTGACACTCATTTGTAGAGAACAGTTGAAACATGTTGATTTGTATTTAACAGCTCAATGATAGACAGAAGTTACCTAAAAAATAAAAGTTTTTGTAGTCAAGGCCACAGTTACATTGGTAACTCTCTTAGTTTGCACATTAAAACATTTCCTCTGTTTGGTTGCAGGTGAAGCAGATGTTCCAGTCGTCCAACATCGACACAGCTGGAAACCTGGATTATAAATCTCTGTGTTATATTATCACACACGGAGAGGAACAGGAGGAATGAACTGCTGCAGTCAGTGTGTTGGTCCCATTAAACCTTGATGTCTTTCTGTAGATTAAAATAAAACTGGAAACGTTGCTGAACATTTGACTGTTGTCTGTGCTTCAATCACAAAGATATTTCCTCTCCACAGTCTGGAAGGATGTAGTTAGATGATAGTTAGTCTTAAGTTTCTTTTGCCTCTTGAACTGTAAATTCAACATTACTTGTGCTTGTAAACCAGGCGGGGAGTTCCAGTCCTCTGAAATGAGGCCAACGAGGAAGTAACTTAAAACTGCATTCAATCAAAAGGCCACCAGGGGGCGACCGTTTTGGTGTCAAAAGGACTTCCGTCTCTATACAAGTCAATGGAGAATTCACCAATTTCTCACTTGATTTATAACCTCAGTAAACGTTTTCAAAATGTGTTTATGGTCTCAATCGCTAGTTTAAAGCCTTCTTCAATGCAGTATGATGTTCATTTGGGACATTTTGGCCTCCCTGATTTTATATGTGACGATAAAGCAGGGTATGCATTAGGGCGTGGCTACGTCGTGATTGACAGGTTGATTGGTTCACAGGTTCAGGAGGGCGCCTCATGCTCCTCCTGATGCCCATATAAGTAGAATCTGTGTTTTTATTTTTCCCAGCATGCACCTGAAATTTTCAAGATGGCGCTGCTCAGATCCGATACTATTGGCTTCCGAGCAGCAGTCCACAAACCAATGGGTGACATTACGGATGCTACTTCCATTTCCTATATACAGTCTATGTTGTTAACACAGGATGTTTTATATTGATGTCTGAAGGTTAATATTCCAGGTATTCATTTACTGCTATACAATCATATTTTGTGTTTAACTGTTTTTAAAGAGTTAAAGAGGACGAGAGGAGCAGATGTGAAGTGATTGGTTGAGTAATGGACACTGAAAAAATGTTGGAGAAAAAAACAAAACTTTATTTGAACATTTCTGACAAAATGCAAACTTTACAATATTTTCTATAAATAAACAAACTGCAGCATCAATTCAAAGAGAAACAGCACCAAACATATTTAAAGTGTGCAGTCTGTCAACCTGAGCTGAGGAGGTTTTAGTGTTGATCAACAGCTCGGTGTAATGTGACGGAGAGACAACGTCAGCGTGTCTCCGTCATCGTGTCTTCGTCATTGCGTCTAAGTCATCGCGTCCACGTCATCGCGTGTCTCCGTCATCGTGTCTCAGTCCTCGTGTGTCTCAATCCTCGCGTTTCCGTCATTGCGTCTTCGTCATCGTGTGTCTCTGTCATCGTGTGTCTCCGTCATCTTGTCTCCGTCATCGTGTCTCAGTCCTCGTGTCTCTGTCATCGTGTCTCCGTCATTGTGTGTCTCCGTCATCGTGTCTCAGTCCTCGTGTCTCCGTCATCGTGTCTTCGTCATTGTGTCTCCATCATCTTGTCTCCGTCATCGTGTCTCAATCCTCGCGTTTCCGTCATCGCGTCTTCGTCATCGCGTCTCTGTCATCGTGTGTCTCCGTCATTGTGTCTCCATCATCTTGTCTCCGTCATCGTGTCTCTGTCATCGCGTCTCCGTCATCGTGTCTCTTTCATTGTGTCTCCGTCATCGTGTCTCCGTCATCGTGTCTTCGTCATTGTGTCTCCATCATCGTGTCTCCGTCCTCGTGTCTCAGTCATTGTGTCTCAGTCAATCGTGTGTCTTCGGCATCGTGTCTCAGTGAAGTGTCCTGCAGGCGGCAGCTTGAGCTTCGGTGAGGACGAAGAAGGCCAGCGAATACGCAGGAAGCTGCAGATGTTCAGCAGCTGGCAGACGGACTCCTTTCAGGTCAGGAAGAGTTTCATCATCAACCATCTTCAACGTTTCTCCGTTGAGTCTCACAGACCTTCATAACAAACACAACATCAACAGATGAGCTTTGGCTTCTATATTCATGATCAAACTGCCTCCCAGTCAGTCAGCAACTATAACTGAACAACACTTATTAACGTAATATTAAATTTAGCAGCTTTATTGAACGATCTCTTCACTGATGCAAATTACTTTTATTTATGTTTCTGTGTAAATATTCATTCACTTTTTTCTGTTATCAATGTTTAAAGGATTCTATCATGTTGTTTTATTTGTTTGTAATTGATGTTATAACCTCTGATCTGTTATATTCTACTTTATTGTTCTTGACCTACTTTAGAGCTGTGTAATCTTATGTATCTTATATAATCTGTTCTGTTTTATTGCTTTATGATGAACTTTGTAACATCTTTTTTAAAGTGCTATATATTATATTACTATAAGGACAACAAGCTAATGTTAATGACTTGTTGGTTAAAACTCAAACTACTGATGCTGAAGTCACTTAAAACTGAAGATTTGAGGCTCTGAGTCATTTAGAAAAGTAGTTTGAGTCAAACAGTTAAACAGTTTCATGTTGAGGTGACGGAGGTTAAATGAAACTAAGTAGAGTTTCACATCTGGAAGGAACCAAGTGGACTAAACAAAGGGGGGGCGGGGGGGTTGTGAGTTAAATACCAATAAAAACATCCAGAAAATAGACTTTTTTTAACAACAACAATGCTTATAAATAACCATCAATGTATAAATGAATGATTAATCCTAAATCTTTACTGTGTAGACGATGCATTTGCAGCCACATTATGTTTTATTATATACTATTATTATCTACGGTATCCATGGCAACTAAAGCATGACTCAAGTGTCTGAGGTTGAAGGAGGTTAAAGACTTTCTTAGAGTCCTCGTTAAATATTAAACATGTGACTCGCACCGTGTGTTGACTTTTTCAATATTTGCTGTAATCCAACGTGTTCATACGACACACACACACACACACACACACACACACACACACACACACACACACACACACACACACACACACACACACACACACACACACACACACACACACACACACACACACACACACACACACACACACACACACACACACACACACACACAGAGTAAACTCTGCTCTCCAGTTTAAATGTTTATTAACCACTCTGACCAATCTGAGACTATAAAACACTTCCTGTTAATATAACCAGAACTGAATTAATGTGATTAATGTGTCCTTATACTTTAAGGTTTTTTAGACATTTCATGTTTTAGGAAGTGTTGGATCATTTTCCCTAAAGGAGTTTTTCATTATTTTAATTTTTAAGTTGGAAAAAAACCTTATCTTCTTATCTTACTTATCTTCATCAGTAAAGGTGAATTTAAAGCAGTCACTTCAGTAAAAGTGATGCATAAACAAGGTTTTAAATGTCATTCCACCACATTATTATTCTGTTTTATATAAAAAAACGAAGCAAACTTTACATTAAATTATCGTGCCAAACAAAAACACTACTGCTCAAACTCGCCTGATTGAAACAGTACAAAATACTATACTACTATACTAAACTACTTTTCTTGCAAGTAAATTTGCCAACAGGTTCAGCAAAGGTTTTCTTGACATTAGCATAAAAATCTCATCACAATCAAACACGATCCAGCCTTTAAACTAGTCTTAAAAGAGTTGGATTTAAACCTGATTAGCTTCATATAAGAAATGAACAGTCAGAATTAAAGTTAAAGATGTTAAAAACCAGATTATTCGGCTTTGGCAGTAACCAGAGCTGACCTTATAATATGGCTCAGTTTACTAAATATAATACTTTAATTGTGTTTTTAATATAAGCAAAACGATTTTGTTTCCTCATCACAGAGATAACCTCATTACTCAATTTTCAGACTTATTTCTTGTCACTTAAAGCTGAAAAACAGACTGAATATCTTACTGAGACAAAATTAAGACCAGTTATATTCAAACAAGTCTAATAAGCTACAGAGCAGATGGTGTTTGTGTTTGATAAGATAAAAAAGAGGTTTAATCATCCTAGAATAATAAAATAAGATATTATAACTTTCCAGAAACTGCATAAAGATAACTGCAAACATTCAGCACAGAAGCAAAGTTGTGAGTCTTCTTGCCTCAGAGATTCTTTCATATTAACACTAAGTGATAAAACGTGACTTTTCACATGACGCGAGGGGGGGGGGGGGGGGGTGTTCAGGCTAACTCAGAGATAAATGGTTATATTGAGGGAGCGCTGAGGCACCTGGAGTAGAGGCCTTCCTCTCCCGGCTGCTCAGACTGAAGAACAAAAGCTTCCACTGTGCTGGACGACGTGAGCGCCGGCACACAGATCCTGGCTGGCTTCTCATTCAGGTTCATGGATACCAGCGTGACTGCTCCGTCTCTGTAGCTGGGGAGGAAAATACAGGTTAATGCACAATGGGCCTGATTAACTAAAGGTCTGCGTGTGTAAAAACGTGTGCAACCTTGACATCACCCGCAAAATATGTGCAAGCACTGAGGTTTGCGTCTTTCAACTGTGCAAGATAATACACACTGTCCATTTAGTACGTTTACCATAATGAACGTAATATCAGTAGTTTACCGTAATGAATGTAATATCAGTAGTTTACCGTAATGAATGTAACTTGAGGCGTTTTAACCTCAGTGTGCAAAATACAGGGAGGAGAAAATGTAAATATGTTATTTAGCATGCGCATTGTGATTTACCAAACCTGAAGGTAATGTTGCTGACGGTAACTGCGTCTATAAATAATAAGTTTGAAGGACAGGTATTAACCTGCTGTTACCATGGAGACGAGGAGACGGAGACACAATGACAGAATACAAACAGGGTGGAGTTTTTCCACCTGTGTTAATATTTTTGGAATATTTGTGGTTTTACTAACAGCATTGACTTTATCACTAATACTCTCCCATATGTGGGTTTTTCTGGTAATATTAGTTTTTGTTATAACTCAATATATTAGTTAACCTCTTCCACTAGAACCTGATCACATTTCATTTTGCGCTTGCAGCTTTCTGCTCGTCCAAACTCTCCATTAAGACACAAAACCCTCATTTAAATACTGCTGTCTGCACCTGTTGCACCTGTTTTCATTTAGTTATTCTTAGTAGATCACCTGCAAAACGCACGCAAACGAAACACGCAATCTATTGCACTGTGCACGTAAATCAGGCCCAATGTGACTGGCAGATAAATCAGCAGTACCTCTTCCTGTTGGCACAGTGCAGATACAGCCTCACTCTTTTACTTCGGCCCAAAGAAAAAGCTTCGATCTTCAAAACCTCCGGTCCAACGAGCCTCTTATAGAGAAGAGACAACCAGTAATCCTAAAAGAAGACACATGACACAGTTAGAGAGTCTGTGGTCGGAAAGTATGAACCACGACAAGAAGAGTAAAATAAAATAAATATTCAGATATTTAACTTAAAGTGATTTTTTTGCACTTTGAGGCCACAAGCTGTAAAAACAACATCTGACATACTTCTAACGTAGCTGTGGTTAACAAATATCTACCTAAAAAACTGTCGATAATTTTAGGTGTTCCTCAAGGATCTATTCTTGGTCCTTTACATATTAAATATTTGTGCCGATAGGTTGTTCTGAAATGGTGAAGGGTGCTGAAACCTTACTGATCTGATATTGAGTTAAGGCGACTAAAACTACTCAGTTGAAGCTTTATTACTTATTTTTTGCCACTTTTGGGACAATGCAACGAGCTGTAACACAACCTCTGACTCTGTTTTGACTGTTCCTTCTTTCCTCCCTTCCTTCCTTCCGTCTGTCCTTCCTTCCTTCCTCCCTCCTTCTCTCTTTCTTTCCTTCCTCCATCCCCCTTTCTTCCTTCCTTCCTTCTGTCCTTCCTTCCTTCCACCTTCCTTCCTTCCTTCTTTCCTCCGTCCCTCCTTCCTTCCTCCCTTCCTTCCTTGACTCGAGGACAACAGGAGGGTTAATAGCGTATAAAGCAGCTGTGGTTAATATGATAGAAAATATCCACTTAAACATTGTGAATAATGACTTGTGGTGATCTGTTCTTGGTCCTTTTATATTTTAAATGTACCTGCTCATATGTAGGTTGTAGCTTTTTCTGATCTGACACATTTCTAGTAAAGTTGTGGTTGAGTGAGATGCAACTAAAACTTTACTTTGACAGATACAATATGTCCCTCTGAAATGGAATAGAAGTAGCATAAATGGAAATACCCGAGGAAAGTTCCACAAAAATGTACAACGCTACCTTAAATTACACGATTAACTTTAACACAAACACAAAATGACATTTCCTAAAAGGTTACAAACTCATCTGGTGTCAAACTTCTGCTGCAAAATTGCTGAATTTAAAAAACATTTAAAGATGCAGTTATATTTGATAAAAGCTCACAGGAAGTGGATCCAGGTTTTCGTCGACCAGGTGGTAACTCCCAGAGCCGACGAACACCTGCCTCATCACCACGTCCAGGCCCAGTCTGGCTGCTAGTCCTAATTTATCCAACCACCTGTGGAAAGCACACATTCACACCTCTGAAACATGAACTTAACACTATTATACATCATGTTCATTTAATACCCCATTTAAGACAGTATGCTGGAATATTGGGTATATATTAAATCTTAATACCCTACTAAATTATACCTGCATTGGGTATATATTATCTCTTGATATCCTACTAAATTACACCTGCATTGGGTATATATTATCTCTTGATATCCTACTACATTATACCTGCATTGTGAGCTATCAGCAGGACTGGTTTCAGGTTGGTCATGGGACCGGGGCTGCTGATTAATCAGTAAACTCAATCAGTGTCATGTAGTAGGTTAAAGAGAAGCTCCTGTGTTCCCTTCAGCTCCCTAAATCACTGTTAATGTGATACGTGCTTCTTAGTTGTTTTTCAGAAAGAAAAAAAAAAATCCACGACCTACGAAATCCAGCAAAGAAAAGTTCTCACATTCAGGACCAGGAAGTGTGTCAGTGTTTACATCTGTACACATACAAGCAGCTGTGCTCAGAGAGATCTGTGTGGAAGGTCAAACTAACATTATGGACCAAACTACTAATCGATTCATTGAGAAAATAACTTAACTCTGACTTTTAAACCTGGTTATAAGAACTATAATCTTTAGTAAGGATTTCACTTTTTAAGCACTTTTGCCAATAAATCTGTTTCAGAGATCTTATAGAAGCAGTTATACAGTAATCAAGTTTCAGTTATAGCTCAGTGATAGATAAGTGTTGGTAAGATGATGAATTCATAAATCAGTTAAACTAGTTTTAAAAGCAGCATCAGGTTTGTTAAAATGTACATTTAGTATTTTTGTTGGTATTATAGGAGATAAATTCAGACTGAACTCAGCGGCTCCGTAGCAGCAAGACATCATGGAGGTCTGTAGCAGCAAGACATCATGGAGGTCCGAGTTACGCCCAGTTCAATATAATCAATATATTAAAGTAAGACTAGTAAAGTAAGACTGAATGCTCCTGAAAATGTCAAATGGTGTAACCACAAAAGAATGATAAATATTACATATTTTATCACCTACAGTGTATTTAAGTGGACTTATACTAATAATGACTTCATTTAAAACATGTAAATGTTTCCTGATCTCCATGGTAACCCAGATGAAATGTAATATTTAAACAATTGTATTCCATTACCTTTATTTAATATAAAGTTATAATGTAAGATCATGCCAAACTAGTTGATATGGTGTTTTATTGACAATTTACTGTTTTTAAGCAAGTTGAATTATTTGATACAAAGTTTTTATGGTTACACCACTTAGACATTTTTGCCATAATCCTCTAATATATTCTCTCAAAATGGATTAAAAGCAGAAATTTGATGCTGGGTCCACAAAAAAAGAATGTGTGCAAGTTATTCATACGTTTATTTTCACATTTTAACCCTTTAAATTTAAACTAAACCACATGGAGACTAAAAATACCTCACTGACCCTAAAATAAAAGTTATAATATATCAAATTCCAGTTTAAATGTTTCTGCTTCAACAACAAACTGAGACTTTAGAAAACAACAGGCAGTAAAAGTCTCAGCTCCATGAAACCTGTTTGACTTCAATGAATCTGGATTAAATCCTGAAGCCTGAGACAGAGAGCGACCTCCAGTTTAATCTTCTTTATGTTGCATTTGCTCCCATTTCAACCATTATAAATCCAAAGAATCTCTTTCAAAGATTAAACATGGAGCCTGCCTCTGTGACTGGTTTCTGCTGCTTGGACACACAGCTGCAGCTCTCCTACAGAGAACACAGTACTTCTGTCTCTTCTTCAGACACAGACCATGGTTGTGCTCTTCCTGCTTTTGGTAAATGGTGCAATGCTAATTTATCTCGACCTAAACGTATCCAAAACTAAAAAAGGAACTGATCACTGATTTCAGGGAAAAACAGCAGCAAACACAAAGCAAGTATCATAAATGGCATTGAGGTGGAAATCGTTGATAATAAGTATCCAGGCGGGGAGTTCCGGTCCTCTGAAATGAGGCCAACGGGGAAGTAACTTAAAACTGCATTCTATCAAAAGGCCACCAGGGGCCGACCGTTTTGGTGTCAAAAGGACAAGAATCCCTGTTTTTATTTTTCCCAGCATGCACCTGAAATGTTCAAGATGGCGCTGCTCAGATCCGATACTATTGGCCTCCGAGAAGCAGTCCACAAACCAATGGGTGACGTCACGGATATTACATCCATTTCTTATATACAGTCTATGGTTTATTTGTGTAACTGAATTAGCCTCTGTGATAAATGAAATAATCTGAATCTAAACTCACATGAATCCAGCGACGAACGTGTCCGACAGTCCTAAAGCTCCTCCTCCGTAGGCTGAGCTCGTCTCTCCGAGCCAAACCGACTTCCCCGGAGACGCCAGCTTCACTTTCTGCAACACAGATCCACGTTTACATAACATAATATAAACATAAAATCACAGCTTTCATTCACTTCATCTGCACATTATTACCTCCAGGACTTCATTGGTCTTTAAGGTCAGAGTGTCAAAAACTTCTGGATCCAGAAAATCCTCCAACGATGTGTCTCTTCCATTCACATAATAACTAAACATTAAAAATAAAGAATATTTAGGAACAAAAGCAAAGGTTGAACAAGGTTTCCATCAAAAATCACCAAAATAAAACATGGTGAATATTTGTCTCCATTCTGTCTTGTTTATGTGAATATTAAGAAATAAACTGATTCTCCAGTTGGTGAGTTTTAACGTTGCAGAAGAAGAAACACAACAAGATGACGTCATTAACGGAGCGGCAGTCAAAGCTCAAACGATGGAAAACATGATGAAAATGTGACATTTCTGTTAGTTTTGGCGCTTTTCCACTACACAGTTCCAGCACGACTCGACTCGGCTCGGAAGGGAGGAAGGAAGGAAGGACGGAGGAAAGAAGGAAGGAAGGAAGGAAGGTAGAAGGGACAGAGAAAGGAAAAGAGGAAGGGAGGAAGGAGGAAAGAAAGAGAGAAGGAGGGAGGGAGGAAGGAAAGGAAGGAAGGAAGGAAGGAGGTAAGGAAAGAAGCAGGGAGGGAGGGAGGAAGGAAGGACAGAAGGAAGGGGGATGGAAGAAGGAAAGAAGGAAGGGAGGAAAGAGAGAGGAAGGAAAGAAAGAGAGAAGGAGGGAGGGAGGAAGGATAGACGGAGGGAAGGAAGGGAGGAAGGAAGGAAGCGAGTAAAGAAGGAACAGTCAAAACAGACGGGGTCAATTTGACCTGGGAGGACGACATGAAGGTTAAACATGTTTGTATTCACTGAACCAGGAACAACTGATGAATTTCTCGTCTTGTTTTCTGAAACATATGAATAAAAACCAGACAGTAAACTCACTGGTGCCAGGTGCAGGCGTCCACTGCATCTGCTCCACTCTGCAGAAACCTACAGAGAGGACATAGCATTGTTAGAGAAGGATGAAGGAAATGTTTTAAAGCACATCTCAGCTGTAGAGTTTCCTGCTGCAGTAGATTAAAATCATTCATACAACAGCAAACAGATTAAAAACACTTCTGGAGCTGAAAATGGAGTCAAGTCTGCAGCTGTGATTCAATTTGAGCAGAGATTCACTGCTTAGTTCAACTCAGCTGCTTTTCAGTCACATGTTCTGTTTAAAGTCTTCGTCCACTCAGAAACCTGACTGTGCACAATGAAGCATGTGCAGAGTGGTTTAAGATCACTTTGGTTGTTTTTGTTGCTGTAAAGATTAATTGAGATGATTGAAAGTGTCTCTGAGTTTAACCTGCAGGATTTATAGAAGCAGAAGAAATCTGCACACTGTAGCTCCCAATGCAGGTAGAGTTTAATGTGCTATGTTATCTACTGATCTCCTATTTAACTATACCTGCATTAGGAGCATTTTACTGCCTTTACAGATTTAGTTTTGTTATCCAGCAGCTGTTTTTTAAATTCCAGATGTAATACTACATAACCTGCAGGATTTATGACATCATGATTATTTGGAGCCAATCGTGGTCCAATATGATAGAAGTAGATATTTACATGAACATTTTTTGGGTAAAAACTGCATCAGACATAAATCTCTATGTTTAAAATATGTCTGGATCTTAATACAGATGTTTATAAAAGTGTCCAGCTGTCAGCTCTCTGCAGTGATGTTTAATTTTAACACTAAGAATTCAGTAATTATTCAATCTCATTTTTTTTAGTATTCAGTAGTTTATAAGATTTAAATATTATGACCATTTTTTACTTCTATATCTGAGTCACATCTGTAAACTATACTAGAAATAAGAACAAATTCTAATATACAGGGTGGAAAATTAAAGAAACATCCAATAAAAGAATCACAATAAGTCCTGCTGACACAGTGATGAGTTTTAGGGTTACACAGTGACATCGTGTCTCTCACCCCTCCAGTAAATCCACCCGGTGGTCTCGCGGCTGGCCCACGTCCGGCCCGTAAAGCCCGGTGTTCTGGTACAGTTTGGATTCTGACATCATCTCTCTGAGACGAGTGAAATCCAGACCGAGCTGATATCCGTCCACACGAATACCCGCCTTCTTCTCAAAGCTGTTCGGTTCTGAGCACAAACACACGACGGCAGAGTCACAGTCACTTTGATGAAGATTTTAAAAATATGAAGAATTTGAGGAGTGACAAGTAGGAAGAGAAATACTGCAGGAAAAATACTACTGCAGTAAAAGTACATAACATAGTCTGCTGCAGTGCTGCAAAAAATACATATTCAGGGACTTAAAGAGAAAGAAGCAGAGTGAATTTCTTACTTATTAAACTAAACACGATCGTTTGAAACGTTACTCATTAAGTTAAACTAAGTTAATAAACGTTAAAATTAGATTAAAACTTTAAAATGTGCTTAACAAGTAAAAGCAGTGGTTGAAGAAATACTTAGAAGTATTGATAGTTTTACTGCAGTATTATGAGTGATGTAGTATGCAGTATTACAGTAAAAGTACTGCAGTATTATGAGTGATGTAGTATGAAGTATTACAGTAAAGTACTGCAGTATTATAGTGATGTAGTATGCAGTATTACAGTAAAAGTACTGCAGTATTATGAGTTTATTTTTATCTCTGAAATGATTTAGGTGCTTTTTGCATCTGCTGTAATATTAAACTACGTCCATCTATTAAAGACAAACACACATAAACTCTTTTATTCATCCTCTGCTCATTAAAGCATCTTCATCTCTACTTTCTTTTCTTTTATTCACAGTGGTATTAAAACGGCGCCGTCTCTTATCTGACTTTCTTTTCACTTCCTTGTTTGCTTACAGTTCATTATATCACCTCTCAGCGCACACAGGAAGTCATTCTATGGTGTTTTATGAGCCGGGGAGACAGTTAGTGTTGTGAACTGTGGTTTCCTTTGAACAGTGACTCTAAGGACCAACAGGAAGTTAAAGTCTTTCATCAGAAATGAGCCGACTGATGTGAAACAGGTGAAGTTCCTTTATTCTCAGTTTGTGATTCAAACAACGAGACGCAGCGATGTTCCTTCAGTTAGATTAAAGGTTTATTCTCACTTTCTTTCCCCAAATGTTCAAATAAAACCCAACTTCCACTTTTCCTTTTTATTGTTTTATTGTCCTGAATAACAGTTTGAGGTACTTGTACTTTACTGTAGTACAGTTTGAGGTACTTGTACTTTATTTTAGTACAGTTTGAGGTACTTGTACTTTACTGTAGTACAGTTTGAGGTACTTGTACTTTACTGTAGTACAGTTTGAGGTACTAGTACTTTACTGTAGTACAGTTTGAGGTACTAGTACTTTACTGTATTACAGTTTGAGGTACTTGGTGTGTAGTCGGCTCACATTTCAGATGTCTATGAGTTGTTAACAGCTCCACCAAATAGTGATTTTTCCCTCTAAACTTCTCACATGCTTTCATTTCAATAAACTCGTATCAGAACTTAGTTTTTTCTTCTTTCCTCTCCCATTAATCATCTCACCACCCCTCACATTTATCTGCTGACCCTTTGGAGGGGCCCCACCCCTAGGTTGGGAACCACTGGACTAAACTAGCTAACTGTATATAAAGTAGTGTAAACTAGCTCCACCTCCAGCAGCTACAACAGTAACATGCTGCTCTAACACTGATGCTTCACTATTAATAATCTAATGATGTCATAATAATAATATATCAGTCAGATTTGACACAATGGATAATATAACAAGCTGAAGATGACATCATGTACAGACTAACTGGTAAAGCTGGAATCAGGCTATTTTCCCTCTGATTGATAATGACGTAAACTATGAATCAGTTATTAAATGTTTTCTTATTAGTTCAGAAGGTTTACCGTTGCCGAGCTCCCAGGACATGTTGTACTGTCTGGACTCACAGTACTGCATCAGTGTGCGAGCGTTGCTGCTGTTCCAGCTGTTATCGGCCGTCCTGAGCAGAGCGTTCAGCCCGAAGATCAGATCCATCCCAGAGCAGTTAGTGAAGGAGTGCAGCAAGTCTACAGTGAACTCTGCCACAGGAGGAGGAAGAGGAAGAGGAGGATGAGGAGGAGGTAGTGGAGGAGGAAGAGGAAGAGAAAGAGGAGGAGGAGGAGGAGGAAGAGGAGGAGGAAGAGAAGGTAGAGGAGGAGGAGGAAGAGGAGGAGGAGAAGGAGGAAGAGGTAGTGGAGGAGTAAGAGAAGGAGAAGGAGGAAGAGGTAGTGGAAGATGAGGACGAGGAGGAGGAGGAGGAAGAGAAAGTGGAAGAAGAGGTAGTGGAGGAGGAGGAGGAGGAAGAGGAGGAGAGGGAGGGAAAGAGGAGGAGAAGGAGGAAGAGGTAGTGGAGGAGGAGGAGGAGGAGAAGAAGGAGGAGGAGGAAGAGGAAGAGGAGGAGGAGGAGGAAGTAGAGGAGGAGGAGGAGGAGGAGGAGGAGGAGGAGGAAGAGGAGGAGGAGGAGGAGAAGGAGGAGGAAGTAGAGGAGGAGGTAGTGGAGGAGAAGGAGAAGGAGGAGGAGGAGGTAGTGGAGGAGAAGGAGGAAGAGGAGGAGGAGGAGGAAGAGGAAGTAGAGGAGGAGGAGAAGGAGGAGGAGGTAGTGGAAGAGGAGGAGGAGGAGGAGGAAGAAGAGGTAGAAGAGGAGGAGGAGGAGGAGAATGAGGAGAAGGAGGAAGAGGTAGTGGAGGAGGGGGGAGGAGGAGGAAGAGGTAGAAGAGGAGGAGGAGGAAGAGGTAGAAGAGGAGGAGGAGGAGGAGGAGGAGGAGGAGGAGGAGGTGGAGGATAAGGAGGAGGAAGAGGTAGTGGAGGAGGAGGAGGAGGAATAGGTAGAAGAGGAGGAAGAGGAGGAGGATGAGGAGAAGGAGGAAGAGGTAGTGGAGGAGGAGGAGGAGGAGCACACACAGCAGGTCAGCGTACCTGTCAGAGCAGCAGACTCTCACCTGAACTTCAGACTCTCACCTGTGAACTTGAGTCGTTTATATTTCCTCTGCAGGTCTTCTCTCATCAGGACCGACTGCTGCTGAGTCCAGTCTCTCTTCAGCTTCTCCTCCAGCCATGACGGCAGCTGCAGCTCCTCACAGGATCGCTCTGACAACACATTTATATCATGTGAAGAACAGTCCTGAACACAACAGCTCGTTATAGTTTTTTAATCATACGCTCCGACCAGACTTACAGATGAAAATGAGCTCATCATTTATTTCTAGTGGAATATATTTTATAGTACAAACAATAAATAATAAAGATAAAGACTAACAACCGATTAAAATGAGCCTGTTAACATTTACAGCTCTTTAATGAGCTCTGTCTGTGTCTAATACATAAACATTGCCTTTTTTGGTGGTTTTATCTTAAAAAACTAAAAAGTTACACATTATTTTATATTTGATAACTAACAGACCTTACCAACACAGTGATGGGGTCAGTTTTGTCTTTGATGGTTAATTACTTCTTGTTATAATAAGTGAAACTCATTACAAGCCAAGACCTTAAGCTTCCGTTTAATATAGGAATGATTATTAAAAGATGTTTTGATGATCAGCAATTCTCACCAAGAGTAAAAAATGTGACAACCAACCCTGGTCTCCCCTATTTTTTGACTCATGCGTTTGTTGACTCATATTTTTGTTGACTCATATTTTTGTTGACTCATGTTGGATTTTACAGAGGAAGTGAAGGTTTGGAGGTTTGTCTGTGGTTGCTAAATGTTTACTGACAGGAAACAAACATCAGCTGATTTATCACGACATTATGACTCCACTGTGGAAGAGTTAAAATTAACATACTTTATATAAATAGTCGTATTCCAGTGTATGTGGTCCATGAGGATCAGTAAGTCATGTGGTGTTACCTGCATTGAACGTGCTGAGCCGATCATACTGAGGAGTGAACACCATGAAGTCTTGTCTGGTTCCTCCAAACCTCAGAAACGCCGGAGTTAAAGCTCGGGCCAACGTTCGGACCTTCGGAGCGCTGCAAAAAAAAAAAAAAAACGTGTTAAAATCTGAATCATAAAACACATAAATGATGCTTCTCTTCATATCTCAACACAAGCAGGACTTTCAGTGGAAGATACATAGTAATAACGAGGTTCCTGTTTCACTGATAGCAGATGAACTTTATAGAAGGCAGCTTGTAAAGAATTTAATATAAATGAAGATAAAATAAGAAAGAGGAAAAACATTTTAACTTGGACTGTGATCAATGTGTGTTTAGAAAAATTCATGTTGAGTATCGTGATCATAATATTCTGCTATAGATAGATAGATAGATAGATAGAGTTTAAAGTGTACCAGTTCAAGAAAACAGTTCTATCCAGGTTAGCCATCATCACCTGGCAGCAAAACCAGTTAATAAAAACACATTTCGTTGTATTTTACTCAAACAAACAGCCACATGTCCGCAGATAGAAGCTGGACAGTGCTGTGAGACACAAATAAGACAAAGTGCTGATAAACAGGAAGTTACTACAGCTGTCACACTGTGGATGAACAGGGAAGCTATCATGGACTTTGGGGTCGGGGCTGTTGAGGTTATTCTGACCTTTCCTAGTCGGAAAATCTGCCTTCAAGGGGGATTCCAGTTGAACTTCCGATTGGGGAACTTGTTGAGTACAAACAGCATGCACTATAAAACATCTGTCGTCTTGCACAATATATAAGTCAATGACCCCAAGATGGGCGACATTCCTAACGCGTCACCTGATGTGTTTTATCCAGTGATTTCTGTTCCTTTTATCAGCTGAGAAAAGAAAGAACGAGACATTTTTACTCGTTTCACTTCAGCGGCTATCAGCAAAAGTTTTGACGACTTTTGGTTGTGTCGTCTTTCTAATTTCATATTTTATTAGTCTCATACTTCAACAGCTGTATGTCAATGATCTTTTAAACTGACAAACATCATGTGTGTATTTCATGGTAAAGTTATTTATCTCTCACTGTTCTGTAATAAAGTCCTATAGAGGTCCAGTAGGAGGGTTTCTTGTCTTTTAGTAGTTTTTCTTATTAATAATCTACCACTGGTAACATTCCCAGTTAGATAGGGTAAAAATAAAGCTAAATGAAGTCTGCACTGAGCCACTACACCACTAAACCCGCCCTGCTGAAAGCTTATCTTGCTGCAATATCCACATAATTATCTTGTTGTTTTTGTTCCATTATAAAAAGATTCATTTAATCTGATAAACTGATGTTTTAAAGCACAACTCAAAAAAAAAAAGGCAAATCCAATTATTTTGACCCTCTGAGCTGCAGTGAACTAATTCATCACAATGTGAGATAATCTGAGCAGAGACTCACTCAGGAGTTCAGAGGGAATAAAAGCAGCTTTAGAGGAAAGTTAGAAACAGATCGCAGCACATTAACGAGCAGACAGGAAGGGTTTAGAGGAAATCCAGTTAAACAGCTGCTTCATATTTAACTCTTCATACTGTCACATAATTAGTCTCTTTACTCAAAGATTACTGAGCCGTTAATCCTCAATGAAGCTTTCAGAGCAGAGAGAGTTTATTCTTTAGTTTTTATCCTTGTTTTAACAGAAAGTCACATTAGATCCATAATGTGTTATATTAAACATAACATAACGGTGTCAAGTAATTATATTAAATGTGAAGAATGCAACTGTTCTTTTGGATAGATAGATAGATAGATAGATAGATAGATAGATAGGTAGATAGATAGATAGATAGATAGATAGATAGATAGATAGATAGATAGATAGATAGATAGGTAGATAGGTAGATAGATAGATAGATAGATAGATAGATAGATAGATAATAAACTACATAGATAGATAGATAGATAGATAGATAGATAGATAGATAGATAGATAGATAGATAGATAGATAGATAGATAGATAGATAGATAGATAGATAGATAGTGGTCCAACTGTCTGTTATATAAAACAGAACATAACAGTTTCGATTCATTATATCAAATGTGAAGAATGAAACGTTATTTCTGATTAAATATGCGACAGTTAAATGTTTAAATAGTTTACATGTGTCCATGTTTGTGTATTGTTGGTCACATGAGGAGAAGACAAAGTGTTCAGATGTGTTTTAACTTGTTTTTTCAGGCTGTTGAACTTTGAGTCTGACTGAAGATTAAAATCTAAACCACAGAGAGAAAGAAAGAAAGAAAGAAAGAAAGAAAGAAAGAAAGAAAGAAAGAAAGAAAGAAAGAAAGAAAGAAAGAAGAAAGAAAGAAAGAAAGACTCACCTTAGAAGGTACATGAACTTCTCCTCTGAAGCCAGGCTGGCATCGATGGTGACGGACAGAAAGCGAGGATCAACCCGGTGGACCAGCCGGGACAAGTCCACAGAAACACGCACCGATTCCCCAACAGACTCATCCGTGAGTCCCGGTGAACAGATCCCGGTAAAGTTAGAGAGGAATCCGTCAGTGATCCAGAGGAGAGCAGAGCAGATCAACACGAACTCAGACTTCATGTTTCAGACTCACACACTGTTACTGCTGCCGCTGCTGTTTGTTTGGACTCTGAAACACATGTGAGAGGAAACGCTTCCTGCTCTGCTTCCTCTCTGCGTTTTTACACCAGAACCGAAACATCTCCGGGACGAACCGGCTGGTAAGGACTCAATCACAACCGGACCGGATCGGACCGTGTATCCTGGATAATGAGGACCGGCTGAGCTAAACGTGAGGAGGCAGGGCCGGAACAAGAGCCGGTGGGGCCCCATAAAGTCCCCACCCCCAATGAATACCATACAATAGATATTTATTGTCATTGAAAGTGTACACCGAAACTAGGGCTGGGCGATTATGGCAAAAATCAAAATCACTATTAATTGAACTTTTAACCTCGATTACGATTAATGAACGATTATCTCCTCCCTTGATGAACAATTATGTATTTTCACAGTTTCTTTAGTTTTGTATTTTACACTGCTGCCCTCACACATGAGAATCTTTAGGGAGTGAAAATAATGATGTTTTAAGGTGTGACGCTGTGATTAATATCTAGTTTACTTGATTAGAACTATGTAAAGATCACGGTTTGGGTTCAAATGATCACTGGAGACAAGTTTTCAAATTCCTTAAAGATATGCAACCTTTATTGTCATGGCAACAGTGAACACCACCATTAATTGACATGAGCAAGATTAAGTCAATTAGAGTTTCTAAATGTCGGTTTCGATTATTTTTTCGATTAATTGCCCAGCCCTAACCGAAATGCTGTTTGAGCAGTCAATGCAGCATCAAAACTAAAAATAAGATAAAATAAGATATATGCACATCAAGTGCTTAAGCACACCTAATTTTGATCTCAGCACCCCTAAAAATAAATAAAAAATGATTGAATTTCTTTCCCCTAAAAATTATTTTATACAACTTTAATTATTTTGCGAAGCTGTCTGTTAGAGATGGTCCAGTAGGAGAGGAGGAGGGTTTCTTTTCTTGTAGTAGTTTTAATAATCTACCATTGGTAACATTCCCAGTTAGAAAGGGTAAAAATAAATCTAAATGAAGTCTTCACTGAGCCACCAAACCACTAAACCCGCCCTGCTTGAAAGCTCATCTTGCTGCAATATCCAGAGACAAACACTTATGCTACAGGTTCAAATGGTTTTATTTTAACAGGTCTATAATGTACTGTAATGTAGTTCTGTCTGTAAAATTAGTAATTTAGCAGAGGGCTTGAACATTAGCAGGGCTTTTTATGTCATATTGTCATTAGGAGCTGAGCCTCCCTAAAGGTCTGATCCTAGAATCGCCCCTAATGCCGTAATACAGACACACATACACACGAGCCAAGCACATCTCACCCATACGTGTGACCACATTCACATTCATACCCATAAAATGTGAAATATGGTGTAATGTGTAATATGGGGAAGAACAAGTGGCTGGTAGCTGTAGATGTAGATGTACAGGGTGTCCACAAAGTCTCTTTACAATTGATGAGATATGTTAATCAGATTTGTTCTTTCTATGGGGTTAAATGTTAAAGATATCGTGTATGGAACAAAGATACGAGACATCAACCTGAAGCCATTGATGAGGATCTGCTACAGACAACATGGTGAGAAATCCAGGACTGTCTTGAAGCTTCATGCAACTAATGGAGGCTCATATAGAGGTTATTAAATGAGGCAAAACAACTTCAATATCTACTCCTCATTGTGATCATTTCCAGAGGGACCAAACCACTACTTTTACTGTAATACTGCATACTACATCACTATAATACTGCAGTACTTTTACTGTAATACTGCATACTACATCACTCATAATACTGCAGTACTTTTACTGTAATACTGCATACTACATCACTCATAATACTGCATACTACATCACTCATTAATACTGCAGTACTTTTACTGTAATACTGCATACTACATCACTCATAATACTGCATACTACATCACTCATAATACTGCAGTACTTTTACTGTAATACTGCATACTACATCACTCATAATACTGCAGTACTTTTACTGTAATACTGCATACTACATCACTCATAATACTGCAGTACTTTTACTGTAATACTGCATACTACATCACTCATAATACTGCAGTACTTTTACTGTAATACTGCATACTACATCACTCATAATACTGCAGTACTTTTACTGTAATACTGCATACTACATCACTCATAATACTGCAGTACTTTTACTGTAATACTGCATACTACATCACTCATAATACTGCAGTACTTTTACTGTAATACTGCATACTACATCGCTCATAATACTGCAGTACTTTTATTGCAGTAAAGGATCTGTGTACTTCTCCTACCCCTCGATTACAGTATTACACTTCTCACATTAATTAAGAAAAAAAAAATCAAGCAGAGTCCATCTAATACATTATTTAATTAATAATAATAATAATAATAATGATGATAATGATGATATATATTTTCAGTGACACAATGGCATAAAAAAATGAAGCTATCAGTTTTTTACACAGAGAATAAAACTTCTCAGTAATGAATGAACTCAGGTGAGTTGTTGTGTTTGTGAAGCTGAGGGGAAATCTATCGGCATCATCAGCAGCTCGTCCACTTCCTCCTGAAGCGCCGCCGCCTTTTCATTCAGCAGCATCTGGAACACAGAGATACGTCACCTGACCCGCACAAAGAACAGTCCACGTGTTAATTCTGATTACATGTCAAAGCTTTAACATCATGCTCACTTTAGCCGAGGCTACGATCAGGTTGGCTTGTTTCTTGTAGAGGTTTTCTATCGTCTTGGAGAGAACTGCTGGGTCGGCGTTCGCCAGGTGAGTCAGCGTCTTATAGCCAGCGTTATACAGCTGCTTCGCTCTCGACTGGAGGTAAAAAACAACAAATATTAATAATAATGTTTAATATAATACTTATTAAAACCAGAGATTACAAAGTGTTTTACAAGGACAAAATGAAAAAGGTTACAACAAATCAAATTGTTTAAATATACAGAATATAACAGTTTCTTGATCTTATGAAAATGATTTTAAGTGACGTTTAAGAAGATTCATAACAAACAGGAATCACTGTTTAATCACGTGATCACACTTTTAATATATTTAAACTGTGTAAATAGTTTAGAATCAATATTATGAGAAGGAAAATCTGATCAGTCAGGAATCAGAGTCTATAACATAAAAAGTGATCAGAGAAAATCAGAAGCAACAAAAGGGTCAAAATATTCAAACATCTGTAAACATGAAATGAAAATGTATTAATAGTTTTATCTGCCGTCTCTACGATCTCACAGGTCGTGTTTCTGAGCTGTGATTAACGTTCATATTGATTCTGTAATCTGACAGATTATAAATAAGAAGAATGATGTGAATTCAGCTGCATTTAAACACACTATAGTGAACAGTGAACGGACATGAAAGACAATAAATAATAATAATATTAATAATAATGATAATAAATTGCTTTTGAAGATGGAATAAATCATCTCAAAATAAAGTTATGTGGTGATATTTTCATGTTTTTTTTTTACTAGTCTCAGCTGTTTGTTTCAACAGTCAACACTGCCCCCTGGTGGCCGTGCAGTGAACTACATCACCTCATCAGTTTCATAAAAAGATGAGCACACAAAATATTAACCTTCCTGTTGTCCTCGAGTCAAGGAAGGAAGGGGGGAAGAAGGAAGGAAAGGAAGGGAGGAAGGAAGGAAAGGAAGGGAGGGAGGAAAGGAAAGAAGGAAGGGAGGAAGGAAAAGAAGGAAGGAAGGTAGGAGAGAGAGAAAAAAGAAGGAAGGAGGGAGGGAGAAAGGAAAAGAGGAAGGGAGGAAAGAAAGAAGGAGGGAGGGAGGAAAGAAGGGAGGGAGGAAGGTAGAGGGGAGGAAAGAAAGAGAGAAGGAGGGAGGGAGAGAGGGAGGAAAGAAGGAAGGAAAGGAAGGAAGGAAGGAAGGAAGGAAAGAAGGAGGGAGGGAAGGAGAAAGGAAAAGAGGAAGGGAGAAAGGAAGGAAAGAAGGACAGAGGAAAGCAGGAAGGGAGGTACGAAGGAAGGAAGGAAAGAAAGGAAGGAGGGAAGGAAGGAAAGAAAAAAGAGAAGGAGGGAGGGAGGAAGGACAGACGGAAAGAAGGAAGGGAGGAAAGGAACAGTCAAAACAGACGGGGTCAATTTGACCCGGGAGGACAACACAGTGAACAGTGCTGTGAAGGCTCCACACTGACCTCCATGACTCCGACTACTTCCATCAGAGGGATCAGCTCAGCCTGCACACAGTAGCTCAGCCTCCGCGTCAGCTCAGTCAGCAGAGCTCTGAACGGCCAGAACTCCTCCAGCTCCTGAACACAGCAACCACACCTCCGATCAGACCTCAGATCAGTGTCAGTGTTATTTATGAGTACATGCAGATACACAGATGACCTCTGACCTCAGTGAAGTGCAGCACGCAGGAGCAGAAGGCCGACGAGGAGCTGAGCAGCGTCTGGATGAAACCTCGACTCAGCTGAAACTTGTCGGAGACGCTCCACAAGTTTGTCTCCTTCAGCAGAGAAAACAGCACGAGAGCCAAATACATCCTACTCACCACCACCATGTTCATACTCTGAAACACACAACAACATCATCATCATCCTGAGCGCTCAGGATGGTCCTTCACATACTGTTCATATTCTGACTCTACATCAATCATCACATTCATCAATTCCTCATCACTCATTAATAATGTTTCATAAATCTTATGGAAAAAACACATTCACAATCACTATTTTATGGTCCAGGGGAATATGATTCATAACATTTTTCAATAAACAGGTCAAACTTTGTACATATGCATGAGGGACAATGATGTGTTTATGTGTCCATGTGGTTTAGTTTAAATTTAAAGGGTTAAAATGTGAAAATAAACGTATGAATAACTTGCACACATTCTTTTTTTGTGGACCCAGCATCAAATTTCTGCTTTTAATCCATTTAGAGAGAATATATTAGAGGATTATTGCAAAAATGTCTAAGTGGTGTAACCATAAAAACTTTGTACCAAATAATTCAACTTGCTTAAAAACAGTAAATTGTCAATAAAACACCATATCAACTAGTTTGGCATGATCTTACATTATAACTTTTATATTAAATAAAGGTAATGGAATACAATTGTTCTAAATATTACATTTCATCTGGGGAATACATAAAATATGTAATATTTATCATTCTTTTATCATTTAAAACCCCTCCTCATCATTTATCCTCAGACAGGAAACTCTTTTATAAACATATTTCTGTTATAAGTTTTAATACACTAACTGAAAACAGACTCTGGATGATCTTGTAGGAGTTTTTTTGTTTGTCCAAATCTAGATGTTCAGCCGCAGACTAGTTAACCGCCACTCAGAGGTTTCTTACCTTTTTCACAGTCTGACCTGCAGCTTTTCTAGCTACAAAACTTTCAGGCACTCCGACAGTGGCGGACATCTTCTGCTCGGCAGCAGAAAGCAGCGTGAACTGAGACAGGACGAGAGAGAGAGATAGAGAGAGAGAGAGAGAGAGAGAGAGAGAGAGAGAGAGAGAGAGAGAGACCAGAGACCAGAAACCAGAGAGAGAGAGAGACCAGAGAGAGAGAGAGACAGAGACCAGAGAGAGAGAGAGAGAGAGAGAGAGAGAGATACAGATAGAGATAGAGATAGAGATAGAGACAGAGAGAGAGATAGAGATAGAGAGACACATCTGTCAGGACGCTTCATCAACACTAAAAAGACTCATGATGTGTGACGGGCGATGCTCCACCTGTCTGAAGTAAATCATCCAGTCAGGTTTGCACTGTGAGATCATGTCGTACGGTGTCACCAGGTAGACCAGGTGAAGGTAACTGTTGAGCAGCAGACCCTCCAAACCTTTAGAGAGGTCTGAGTACAGCTCGTCACTGCGAGTCAGATCCACCGAGCCTGAAAACACACAAACAGTCACTCAAGTCTCAGTCTGAGCGTGCTGCACTACTGAAGTGTGACTGACTGAAGGTTGATTTACCTTTAAACGTAGCTCTTCCAAGCTTGGTGACTTGCAGACTTTCCCCGTGTGCGTCTGCAGAGGCGGTGACGAGGTTTTTCTCCTTCAGGAAGTCGACACACTGCTGAACGACGTCCTGCAGACTCTTCTCCACACACAGCTGCTGCTGCTGGACGTACAGCAGCGTCCCGCACAGGAAGTCCCAAATCTGAGCCACAGACTGAGTGATCTACAACAGAAATAAACACAGTAAAGGAAGTCCACACAGTGCAATATGGAGCTCAGACTAGGGCTGAACCATATATTGTTATCGTATCTATATCTACATATGAACGTGTCACAAAAAGCAACGATATGGATGATATCAAATGTCCCCCCTAGTCTATTTTATTTATTTTAAATGTACTTATTTTAATGCAGCCAAACACGGGGTTTCTGCAGGTTTGAACAAGTTAAATTTAAGACTTTTTTAAGCCCATTATGCGTTACACACATAGTACGAAAAAGTAAGAAAAATCTCAGTCCCAGATTTACTTACAAAGTAACTAAACATCTGATCTTGACTGTAACACCAGCGCTTTCACACCAGATGTGCCTAATTTGAGGGACTTCTTGCAGATAACACCCTGCGTTTCAAATTGATTGTTTGGTATCAGTTTTAACCAACCACTGAATCCTGATTGTTGATTGTTGAAGCCAACACTACACATGAATAAACTATTTTGTTGAGTAACTGTAACGTCCATTTGGTATTATGATGCTGTTTTGTTTAGGAAAGCTTCATTTTCACTGGTATCGTATATAACTTGAGATATTTAGCTTCAATATTGAGATACCATCATTTATTCATATGGTTAAAAACTGACAGAGAGGAGGATTTACATTCAGTCCGATGAGCGACAGGATGAGACTCAGGACGCCTTTCCCATCGCCGTGCATCAGGTTGCTGTAACAGCTCTCCATCGGAGCACAAACAAGATTTTTAGCCTGGGAAAAAAAAAACACAAATAAAGAAGAAAAACAGAGAAGCAAAAAGTTAATATCATGTGGAAAGGCTGAGGTTGTTTTTAAAAATGTCTTTAGTCTATTGTAGGTTTTCCACGAATGAAGCCTTAGCTAATAAACGGCATTCAGGCTCTTACAGTTATATAATGTTACACATTAGTGTTTCCCCTAGAAATGTTTGTAGCAGCGGCGCTGTCGGTAACCTAGCAACACTTGGTTAGAAAATATTGAAAAATAACCCTTTAAATAGTGACTTCTGGTGAGTTTGTGGAAAGAAATTGGCAAATTTCAACTCACCAAACAATGAACAGATTCAAGTTGTCTGCTGACACCAGATACTCTTTCTAAAGCATGACACTAGGAAAAATGGATTGGCTTAACACAGAAATGTATTGAAGCCACTTTATTGGCATAGTAGTCCATGGGCCAGAGGCCAAAATTTCACTTGTTGGTACCACTCAAGGTGGCAAAGGTTACTTATAATTTTTGAAAACCTCCATGTCTGTAGATAATATTTTGGCATGATAACCCTTCCTGATTCACAGCTATATTACAGTTATCAGCTGTTGAAGTTAACTTCCCCCTTGGAAAAAATGCATTTTAGACGTTGGTACATATCTTGGTTTAGGCTCAGGTTCAGAATATTTTTCAATGTTTAAAAATATTTTGTTTAGTGTCATTTTAAAGGGGACACTCTAAGCTTTCATTTAAGCCCTTTTGTAAATCTTTATGACAAGTACAGTGATCACTGGAGCTCGTCAGACTTTTAGTCACACACGTTTTTCCACAATTTTCGCCTAAATCATTTACTTTCTTTTAGTCCTGTGACATAAAGGAACATCAGGGACACAAAACGTTAATATAAGAATACTCACAGGACTCCAAGGATTCAGGAAATGTATAACATACCTATATTATTTTATTTTGAGACATGAATGCAGGCATATACAGGATAATCTAAAATTGTTAGTTTGGAACCCTCCACCTTTACCATGTCAAAAAATCAGTATATCAGTCTATCCACTCAGCGCTGTTTTCAGAGCGCTGTGTAAGTGTTTCATTGTCAAATCCATTCAAAATGTTTATTGAGAGAAAACCCAAATCAATGAAACTCCAGTCCACGTTTTCACTGCTACTGGCAGCATCTTGCACACGCTCGCACACTTGCGCTCACACACACACGCGCAAGGTGATGCTGTCGCTCCATTGATGCACGGACACCGGGAAGCTTAAGGTGGGTCAAACACTATCACAACTAAATGTTCTGGACATTGTTAAGTTACTGAAAATCAAAATGACCATTTAAATGTTGGTATTTAACTAAATGCTAGTATTTTACTAAATATTAGTATTTTGTCGCCTTTATGTTTCTGTGACAAAGTTTCTACACAGACTGTTCAGTTAGATAACCATTAAGAAGTGCTAATGCTACATTAGGTTGGCTGACAGTCTCTTGGTTTGATATGTTTGCTACCACAGACAACATGGACATTAGGATTTATTTTTTTTAAAGAAGAGGTTTATAGTTTTCTTATATGTGATCTTATGGAGCTATAACGAGGTTGTATGTTTTATTCATTCGAAAAGAGATTCGAAACTGAAATTCCAAATTTTGATATTGAAATTTGAAAAATAAAAATCTGTATTTAAAAAACAAAAGTAATTGTTTTATTTTGATTAAATTATTTGTTTTCATGCAAATCTTTTTCTTTTTACAGTTTCAAATCTAATGTTTTCCAGTTATAGAGGTTTTGGACCTGATATTGCTTTGTGGGTGTGGTATTTTGAAGTCCTCCTAGCAGTCTGATTGGATGCTAAACAGCCAATCAGGAAAGGAGTTGAACGTTGCAGCAACGTCTATGTTGCAGCCTCCCACAACGATACTGGGTTGCGTCTATAGCAACATCATAGCAACCATCTATAGCAAAAGCATACCAAGCGTCTATAGCAACAACATAGCAACTCAGCCCTTTGGCTAGCTCAACAGCCAATCAGGCTGCTTCCTCCCCTCCCAGTCTGTGGTTGGCTGCTGGTTTTGTGGTTCATTTACATACAACTCAAGGGGGGCACATGAAGTTTTGAGCACACATGAAGTTTTGCGTGCACATAGACTCTGTGAGCAAGCGCGCCGGGTGCCTGTCATTGCATAGAGCAGAGATTGAGCGAGCGTGTAGACGCCCACAGGACATATTTTTGTTTGCTCAGATTAATATTTTCTGTTCAAAATATAAATTGCTCGCTCAGATAAGTCTCACTGCGCTCTAACTAATGAGGTGTGCTCAGTTTTGGCTTGCAACTTGAACAGCTAAGTTGCTATGTTGTTGCTATAGACGGTTGCTATGCTGTTGCTATAGACAACCAAGTATCGTTGTGGGAGGCTGCAACGTTCAACTCCTTTCCTGATTGGCTTTTTAGTATCCAATCAGAATGCTTCCTCAAGAGGCAAGGGGGGAATTTTCAAAATACCACACCCACAAAGCAAAGGGCAAAAACCCTTTAACTGGAAAAGGTTAGATTTGATACTGTAAAAAACTGAAAAAGATTTGCATGAACACAAATAATTTACTCAAAATAAACTACTATTACTTTTGTTTTTTAAATACAGATTTTCAAATTTCAATATCGAAATTTGGAATTTCAGTTTCGAATCTCTTTTTCGAATGAATAAAACATATGACCTCGATTTAGCTCCATATGATCTGGGGTCAAACGCTTCCTCTGAATGTGATTACAAAATGTACCCAGAATTTTTCTCGCACTAGTATATTCAGATCAAAGTGTCAAAACACCTGTTAAAAGGAACCATAAGCCAATTGGTTACTGCGCATGCACATAATGGCAGTGTCCCTGCTTCCCTCCACATTTACCCACATTTTAAATGCCTCCTAGGCCCATGAATACATGCCTTAAATTTGAACAATTACTTGTAATCCCCATACAGCCCTTAGACCAGAACATTTTGAACACCATAGGTAAACTCTAAGTATATAATTGATACATGCTTGTTTGCTCATTATCATATACCTGCAATTAAGGTAAATACTAGTGTTCTGTATTTCTGATCAGTAAGTACTAACATTACCTTCAGTGTGTTGTTAATGCATGTGCTAAGATGATTTGATCATTTAGTTACCATTAGTTAAGATACATTTTGATTAATGATTTCTGATTGTATATTGCAGTTGAAAATTGACTTATCATGGCCACCGGTGAGAAAGTAAGGAAGAGCCCACTACCAAAGCAACCACAAATGGAATGTATTATCCACTGCTCTGATGATGGAGATAAATTGGTTTCACTTCAGAGTGTTGACTCCTGGAGAACTCTGCTCAGGGCAGCTCAGATCCGTAATCATGCACCAGTTTTAGAACTGGCAAAACACATTCCTGAGGGACAGATACCAGCAATCTGCTACCACAGGAAGTGCCGCAGTATCTTCACTATGAAGAAAGTTCTTGATGGCATCCTCAATAAAGAAAAGCAATGTGCTAGTGGCTCTGCTGAAGAGAAAGCAACTAAGAGAGAAGCTCGACATGCCCCAATGACATCAAGAACCTATGATATGGAGTGCATATTTTGTCAGAAAACTGACAAATATGTAAAGAGACAAAATATGAAAGACACACTAGTACAGTGTAGAGAACTGCGAGCTGATGCAAAGATCAGGAGTGCAGCCACAAGGAAAAAGGACAGCAGAATCCTTGCAATAGTTAGTAGAGACCTTGTAGCAGCCGAGGGACACTACCACAGGTCTTGCTATAGATTGTATACTAAAGAGGAGGGTTCTAAAGAAGGATTAGTCTGCAATACATCTGATGATGCTGAAGCCCAGTATGAAGCTGCTGTAAATCAGTCATATGATGAGCTGTTCCAATTCATCAGGATGGAGCTTTTTGCCAAACCTCAAGTAATGACAATGGCCGATCTAACTTCCAGACTGGTTGCTTCAATTAACTCAAAAGGAATTATCCAAGTCAAGGAATCAACCATTAAACATTTAAGAAGAAAACTTGAGGGTGAATTTGATGGATTCCTGCACATCTTTCCTGATGCCAAAGGAAAACTCCTCCTCTATCCAGATAACCTGTCAATTAGGGAACTTATAAAACAAAACCAGTCTCTTATTCAAGAGCTACACATCCTTAAAAGTATTGGTGCTCAAGATGCTATAGCCAGAGCAGCCATTACATTGAGAGCAGACATCAAGAGTCAAGATGTTCCTCAGTCCTGGCCACCTGAAGTCAAACCAGAAGTAGAATGTCCTACCATTCCAGAGTCGCTCAGTGTCTTACTTTGCTATCTACTCACAGGCTCTAATGATCTTGATCATGCAACCCAGAGAGTTCAGCGGCTTCTGCAATCATTTGGACAAGACATAGTATATGCAGTGACATGTGGAACGATCAAGCCTTCCAAGCATGTCATTCTTCCATTTAGTATCAAGTCATTGACAGGGAATGTAGAGCTGATAAACATCCTAAATCGACTTGGTCACTGTGTGTCTTATTCACAGATGGAGGAGATCAATACTGCCCTTTGCCTTCAGAAACTCTCATCATTAGGGAGTGACATAGCCTTGCCTGCTAACATCCACCCTGGTATATTCACAACTTTAGCTTGGGACAATATTGATCGCCTTGAAGAAACTGTAAGTGGTGAGGGAACATCTCACAGAGTTAATGGAATCGCTGTTCAAGCAAAGAAAGTCGACCAAGTTCCTGTCCAAGCCAAGCCCACTGTTGCCAAAACAAAGCAGAGAAGCATCAGGGCACCTGCACTAACGTTGCCTACCTACAACGCTGGACAACGGGTGGGGCCACCACAAAGCAAAAGTGCAGATAACAGTACCTCGGCTAATACTCAGCTTGCCAGAAAGAAGAACGTTGTTTGGTTCCTTGCACGCATGTCACAACAGGAAAGACAGTCAGTCAGCAGCTGGACAGGCTTCAATGTCCTGACTCGAGATGAGATGGTCGTTATCCCCAACAATGTAGGCTATCTACCTACCATCAATGCTCCAGCAACACAAATGTCTACTGTCAACGAGGTGCTCAATCAGTCACTGAGAATCATGCAACAATTAAGCCTGAACAAGGTTGTCTGTGTCTTTGACCAAGCCCTTTATGCGAAGGCCGTTGAGATTACATGGAAACACAGTGACAAGTTCCAACATATAATTGTCAGGCTTGGGGTATTCCACACCATCTGCACGTTGCTTGGAATAATAGGAAAGCGTTTTCAAGATGCTGGACTCCGAGATCTCTGCATTGAATCTGGTGTTATTGCAGAAGGTTCTGTTGCTGGTGTTATGGATGGCCGCAAGTACAACAGGGCAGTGCGATTACACAAGCTTCTGTATGAAGCTCTCATGCGGCTGACATGGAATGGTTTCCTGTCCTGGTTGGAAGCAACTCACCTGAATGACATGGTTCACCTGGAGGACACATTGAGGGCAATTGACAGCCTTGGGAAAGAGGTCTCACAAGCCGCTTTAAAGGAGGTCCTTGAGAACAGCTCTTGTACACGCATCATGGAGCTTTTTGAAGTCTACAGGGAGTTTCTTAGGGATGGAAATGGCAGTCTCTCAGCGTTCTGGATGTCCTATTTGGACATGGTGGAAATTTTGTTGGGGCTCATTCGAGCATCCAGAGAGGGAGACTGGATGCTGCACCTGGCAAGTATTCGAGCAATGATCCCTTGGTGCTTTGCTTACGACAGAATGAATTATGCACGCTACCTTCCCTACTACTATGCTCAGATGTCTCAGCTGCCCATCACACACCCAGATGTGTACAGAGAATTCATGGAAGGAGGTTTCTCAGTGCAACTGGGCTCCACCAATCCCTTTGGCTGTATCCCTGTTGATCAAGCTATTGAAGAAACTGTGAACAAAGACACCCAGACAGCTGGAGGGACAAAGGGATTCAGCTTGAAGCCAGGAGCTGTGACCAAATATTACCTAACAGCCGAATACAGAAGCATGTACCTCAGACAGCTGAGAGAACTGATAGGTCAAGGCAGTTCCCAGCTGTCCCATCCGGATCTACAAGGTCCAAGGATCAAAAGAGATGAAGAAGATGTCAAGTCTCTCATTGACCTGATGGAGAATACCTGGCTCAATCCTATGGCCCCCAATGGCATTGGTCTGGGTAACCTCTCCACGGGCTCCGTTGCTCCACCTGATGTGAGCAGGGATCTCTTGAGAGCTCCTGAGATAGGAGAAAAGGCCTACCAGGTATTCAAGCAAACACGGTTAGAAGAGGACCCGCCACCTTTAAAATTCCATGACAAGATGACCAAGCAAAGTCTGAAAACATTCTCAAATATCAGCATAAAAAGAACTCATGGAAAGAAAGCTCAGGAGGTGGTTCTAAAGGCTGATAGAAATCTGTTCAGCCACATGATCCTTGTGGCTGAAAGCAGGAAGGTTAATATGAGGGATGTCCTTGCTCACCCACTAGGCCCGTTGCCATGGGCACTGGCAAATCCTGATGGGTCCTTACGAAAGACAAACAAGGCTGCACTCGCCAGAGAGCTTGAAAAGAATGTGTCTCCTACAGAACACATCCCAACCCCATCTACCTGCATCATTGATGGGATGAGCCTGGTGCAGAAAATGAATGGTGACAACAAAATCTTTGCACAGGTGGCAGAGTCAGCCTTGACTCAGGTTCTCCAGGAAGGAGCACAAAGTGAGAGGATTGATGTTGTTTTTGATGTCTACTGCCAGACTTCAATCAAAGGTGCTGAACGACTGAACCGGGGTGCAGAAACAACACTCCAGTACAAGAACCTCACAGGGGGTCACCATGTCAGGCAGTGGCGAAAATTCCTTTGCAGTCCCTCCAACAAGACCAGTCTCATTAAATTTCTGGTGGAAGAGTGGAAAGGCCCACTATACAGAAAAATGCTTCATGGTAAGGTATTGTACATGACCTGTGAGGAAACCTGCTACAAGTTGACCAACGATAAGTGTGAGGAAGTAGCAGAGTTGCACTCAACCCATGAAGAAGCTGACACACGTTTGCTCCTGCATGCACTGCATGCAGCTAATGCAGGCTCAAAAGCAGTTATCATAACAGCTGAGGACACTGATGTCATGGTGCTTTGTCTTGGCTTCCAGAAAGACATTGCCTGTCCCATCTACCAGAAATGTGGGACACAGAACCGCACACGTTTTGTTGACATCAGCAAACTGGTAAGCTCACTTGGAAACAGCATCTGTGACAGCCTAATTGGCTTCCACGCCTTCACAGGTTGTGACACTGTCAGTGCATTCGCCGGTCGAGGGAAGCTGAATGCCCTGAAGATGGTCAGAAAGGACACTTCCTGCCAAGAGACTTTCAGCCAACTGGGAAAGTCATGGAATGTGAGTGATGAGCTATTCCAGAAAATTGAGCAGTTTACCTGTTGCATGTATGTTGCTAATAGCAGCACTGCTGAGGTAAATGAATTGCGCTACCAGCTCTTCTGCACTAAAAGGGGAGAAGTCGAGTCCAGCCAACTGCCACCATGTAGAGACTGTCTCTTCATGCATGCTCAACGAGCCAACTATCAGGCAGCAATCTGGAAGTGCTGTCTGCAAGCTACTCCTGTGGCGCCAAGCCCTACTCAGTATGGATGGACAGACAATGATGGCAAGCTGGCCATTCACTGGATGCGCTCCCCACCTGCACCAGATGTGGTCTTGGAGCTGCTATCATGCAAGTGTGTGCGTTCATGCAAATTGCCAAGTTGCACGTGCCTGTCAAATGGACTAACCTGCACAGACATGTGCAGGTTACAGACCTGTAATAACCAAAAGCAATTGGATGATCCAGAACCATACTTTGAACTTAGGGGGTCAGATGATGAAAGAGATGATCAGTTTGATGAGTAACACAGTGTAATACAATTCTGATGGTATTACTGTTATAGTAATAGTAGTAGTAGTAGTATAGCTTGATGCTCAGTGTGGTGATTCTGGACCTGGTTACCCTTGTTAACGCAATCTAAGTGCACATAGAGCTTGATACCAGTAACATTAATTATAATATATCCCACACTGACCAAGTTCATGCAAATGTCAATGTTGTTCATAGTTTTTCATAGTTATTAAATCACTGTGGTAACTTATTATACTCATTGTCTATTGGAAAGAATGTATAAAGACACCTTTTTGAACTAACTGACTTTGGTCTGGTTACTTTCTGAGTAAAGCTGCGCTTAAAATAAAAGGCTGAAAATCACCCCTCGGAATTGAGTAATATAGGTATGTTATACATTTCCTGAATCCTTGGAGTCCTGTGAGTATTCTTATATTAACGTTTTGTGTCCCTGATGTTCCTTTATGTCACAGGACTAAAAGAAAGTAAATGATTTAGGCGAAAATTGTGGAAAAACGTGTGTGACTAAAAGTTTGATGAGCTCCAGTGATCACTGTACTTGTCATAAAGATTTACAAAAGGGCTTAAATGAAAGCTTAGAGTGTCCCCTTTAAAATGATACTAAACACAATATTTTTAAACATTGAAAAATATTCTGAACCTGAGCCTAAACCAAGATATGTACCAACGTCTAAAATGCATTTTTTCCATGGGGGAAGTTAACTTCAACAGCTGATAACTGTAATATAGCTGTGACTCAGGAAGGGTTATCATACAAAAATAATATCTACAGACATGGAGGTTTTCAAAAATGATAAGTAACCTTTGCCACCTTGAGTGGTACCGACATCTGGTCTGGCCCATGGACTATAGGCCACATCCTGCATTTGAGCACTTGATTTTTCTTAGGTGTTGAAAGAAAAGCTCCATGGCTCGCTGATAGTTGAACTGCGAGAAGGGGGGGGGGGTGGGCGTTCATGCTGACACGCATACAGGTAGCTAAATGCTCCCCTTGCAGTTTGTTGCGCAGGTCAGTCTTCACACACGCTGCATTTATAGTCACAAAAACAAACAGTTCTGGGTTGGAGCCGTTCATATACTCTGAGCCGGTTAGCCTGAAACGTGTTGCTATAGTAACGTCACAGTTAACGTTGTTAATGTTGACGTTACATGGCGCTGTTTGCATTCGTTTTTCGGGCTCCGAAGTCTTTTTCTGAGAAGGTTCTGCCTCAGATTATGTAGATTTATGTTCTAACCAGCGGTCTGTGTTTGTTTCCTTTAACTTAATATCACTGTTAGCTTCTCTGTGTTATGCTAGCGGGAGGTACAGAGAGAGCTACAGGTGTGTTCAGGGTCGAAGTCAGACAGTCGGACATAGCGATTCCGGCCAGTCGTCCTGCAGTAAGCACCGCTGCAGACGTTGGTTGAACATTAATATACATCGCTGTAAATGTGTGTGGGAATTTCCCGCATTATAAGTGTTGGATTTGCGGGAATCTATTAAATTGTGCGCAATACCCGCAATCCCGCGCTGAAATTCAGGCCCTGCACGTCACGTTACTTCAAGCACAGTCGTTTTTGCAGCGGTTGAATGTACATAGGGGAAACACTGCATTATTTATCAAGCAATTTTATGCATATGGTCAGATCCATGGAAGAATAACTACAGCAAGGCAGCAGCTAATGGGGATCCTTATAAACTAAAATAAATGACGCATAGGAGTTGCTGCATCATCTAATCAGATCATTACAGAGATGAGTTTGATGAGTAGAGATGTGCATTTTCATGGCGGATAACTGCAGAATAACAAACTATTCGCTGCATGACGACCTTCCCCAGAGCTAAATAGATAATAATACATCAAAAATAACTTTCAATATTCATAACAAACAAGCTTTAACTGCCCAATATTGTATTAATTTAAATGATAATCAGCCTTCATTTCTTTACACAAACACAATAATTGAAATAATAAATCTTACAGGCTTACAGACCCCTAAAAATATAACATAAACAACGCTGAGCATTTCCTTTACCATCATGTTAGCAATGAGATACGTAACGTTAGTTTTCTCTCTGAGAGCCGTTACAAACGTTGACGTACTAGTCTGGTGATTAGCGTCAGGTCCGTCTCCCTCAGTAACCGTCACAGCAGACACCAGCTTTATGTCCGTGTGAAACCACCATAACTCAACTCTACTCCACATATTTCACACCTGACAACATTATCCTTTACTTTCTGGGAGGTTTTAACACCACGCTGGACTTTTGTGTGGCTTCGTCTGCATCATGTTGCCTCCAGTCAGCTAGCTAGCAGGCTAACTTACTACCAAGTCAAAGTAGCCGAGGGCAGCACATAGACTGTATATAAAACAGCAATATAGCAGCAGTAAACATTCCCTCTGTTAGAGCTCCTCCTAGTGGCTGAAAGTAGCTGTTATTCACTCTGTTAGAGCTCCTCCTAGTGGCTGAAAGTAGCCGTTACTCACTCTGTTAGAGCTCCTCCTAGTGGCTGAAAGTAGCTGTTATTCACTCTGTTAGAGCTCCTCCTAGTGGCTGAAAGTAGCCGTTACTCACTCTGTTAGATCTCCTCCTAGTGGCTGAAAGTAGCTGTTATTCACTCTGTTAGAGCTCCTCCTAGTGGCTGAAAGTAGCTGTTATTCACTCTGTTAGAGCTCCTCCTAGTGGCTGAAAGTAGCTGTTAGAGCTCTGTTAGAGCTCCTCCTAGTGGCTGAAAGTAGCCGTTATTCACTCTGTTAGAGCTCCTCCTAGTGGCTGAAAGTATTCCCTCTGTTAGAGCTCCTCCTAGTGGCTAAAAGTAGCTGTTATTCACTCTGTTAGAGCTCCTCCTAGTGGCTGAAAGTAGCCGTTACTCACTCTGTTAGAGCTCCTCCTAGTGGCTGAAAGTAGCTGTTATTCCCTCTGTTAGAGCTCCTCCTAGTGGCTGAAAGTAGCCGTTACTCACTCTGTTAGAGCTCCTCCTAGTGGCTGAAAGTAGCTGTTATTCACTCTGTTAGAGCTCCTCCTAGTGGCTGAAAGTAGCTGTTATTCCCTCTGTTAGAGCTCCTCCTAGTGGCTGAAAGTATTCACTCTGTTAGAGCTCCTCCTAGTGGCTGAAAGTAGTAATATCAATAAACAAGTTTCAACCATAAACTTTGATAAGGTTTTATACCTGCTCCACTTTTATGTAGATTGACTTCAGATGATGTCATCCTGTTTCTACACTGGTTTTTATACTGTAATGTGCTTTTCCTGCCACTAGCTTAGAGCTCATCCTAGTGGCTGAAAGTGAGAAATGCTCTCCAGTTGCTGTAATGAAGCCTTCATGGGTTACTATTATTAACTAAAACTAGCAGTTAAAAAATAATTTATTTAACTGAAATAAAATTAAAATAAAAAACTAAATAAAAACTACAATGAACAATGTAAAACCAACTAAAACTAAAGTGAACAGCAGATAAAATCAGCTTAGTTTTAGTTTTCTTTTCATTTTCTCCATTTTTACTGTATTGTGTTCAGTTTGACTTGTTGAGATAACGGGCTAGTGCCAGTAGGGAGAACACAAACACAGCTCATTTATTTAATATAAATAATTTAATATTAAAAACACTTTGCTGCCATAATTACTGCATCAATCTGGAAATCAATTAATTTATTAAGCAGACTGTTTTATCAATTTCAACAAAATTAAGTGTTGTCTGTAACAGAATTTAAAGCTCCGTGATTGGTTGTTTGTTAGTGAAATGCACCCTGGGAGTTGTAATCTATTTTGGTTTTATGTCCACACTCTTCTAACTCTGACTTTTTAATCGAAGATCCAGATATTTACTACGATCTGGTTAATCTTTTGTTCTGATGATGAAATCAGATTTTCCTGTTGGTCTCTGACATTATTAATGAGAACTAGAATCAGACTTTTTGTGAAATAAGAGCTGCTGTAACTTAATGAGTGAGTCACCATGTTCCTGTCTCTGTCCTGCAGGATGAGGATGCTCTCTCCCTCCGTGTCGATGCCCGCTCTCCCGGCTCGTCCCACCATCTGTTTGTACTGGCTCCTCTTCAGGAAGTCGGTGGCCACGTACGGCGAGCGCAGGATCACTCTGTGGACGTCGAGGTCAAACCCAAAAATAAATTAAATCTGTCATGTCAGAAGACGCAGCACTGACTCAGCATTTAAAACACTAAAGATCAGGACTACAGATTTTATTAACACTGTAATGACTGTTTAATACTGCAGTGATTCAGGTTTTAATGGCTAAATGTTCACTTGTATTATCTCCAATAATTACCTTTCTACTGTAGAGCTGTAACGATTAGTCAATTAATCAATTAGTCGACAAAGAGAAAATTAATCTTAAACTATTTTGTTAATTGATTAATGATTTCAGTCATTTTCCAAACACAAAAAGCCAAAAATCCTCCAGCTTCAGCTCCTAAAACGTGACAACTTCCTGCTTTTCTTTGTCATTTATGGCAGTAAACTGAATATATTTTAGTTTTGGACTGTTGATTAAAATAAAAAGCAAACTAAAGATGTCACTGTTTGCACTATTTGTTTTAAAACACATTTTATAGACTCAACAATTAATCAAATATTCAAGAAAACAAGCAGTAAGTGAATCAATACAGAAAATAATAGTTAGTCGCAGCCTTTAAACTGAATATCTTTGGGTTTGACTGTTGTTCAGCTACAACTAGAGATTATTTTCATTATCAATAAATCTATTGATTATATTTTTGATTAATCGATAAGTTTGGTCCAGAAAATGTCAGAAAATTGTGAAAAATCTGGATCAGTGTTTCTCAAAGTTCAACACAATTCAGTTTACGGTCACAGAGACTAAAGAAACCAGGAAGAATTCACATTTAAGAAGCTGAATCAGATAATTTCTTTTAAAAATGACTCAAAACGATTAACTGAATATCAAAATAGTTGGCTAATAATTAATTGATTATTCCGTACAGCTCTAGTTGGTCGAACGAAATACCAGACAAATAAATCACAATATTTTTTAACATACTGTATAGATGACTATCGGTGCCTTCACAAAATATTTACACAATGAGATTTTTGATGAATAACTATCAGTAATGTGGATATAATGGAGGTAGAGCGATCATCCACCAATCAGAAGATCAGGGTTCGATTCCCGGCTCCTCCAGTCCACATGTCGATGTGTCCTTGTGCAAAATACTTAACCCCAAATTGCTCCCATTGCTTTGTGAATGTGTATGAACGGTTAGTCTCCCTCTGATGAGCATGGTAGCCTCTGGCATCAGTGTGTGAATGTGTGTAAATGGGTGAATGGCCATAATGACTAGAAAAGCAATATGTATGTACAGTCCATTTATTTATACTTATTTAATGACTTAGTGAATAAATGCAGATAATAGAACAGCTACAACAGTCTGTTAAGTTTAGAAAATATCAATTTACTGTAATTCAGCTTTAAAAAACAGGAAAAACACTTGTGTCATATCATGATATAATATTACGATATCCAGACTCTAAGATGATATCTAGTCTTGATCTGGTAATATTGTTTTAGCTCTCCTGCTTCCTGCCTCAGAGACTGACCTGCGTGCAGGAAGGTTGATGCCTGCAGCCAGCGTGGAGGTGCAGGTGAGGAGACACAGCACACCGTTAGAGTACGCCTCCTCCACCAGCTTCCTCTCCTCGCTGGTCAGACCGCTGTGATGATACGCCAAACCGAACGGGACGGTCCTCCGCAGCACCGGACACACCGAGCCGTTCCCGCTGTCCTTCAGATCTCTGAGGAGCACGAACTTCTCCTTCTCCCGGTGCCTTAGAAAGTCCCTGAGACAGGAGGACATGATGGAGTCAGACAAAGGAGACACTAGAGGAGACACTAGACGAGACGCTAGAGGAGACAACAGAGGAGACACTAGAGGAGACACTAGAGGAGACACTAGACGAGACACTAGAGGAGACACTAGACGAGACACTAGAGGAGACAACAGAGGAGACACTAGAGGAGACAACAGAGGAGACACTAGAGGACAGACCAACTTCACTCACTCTTTCAGGTATTTGCAGATCATCGATGCAACGTTCTCACAGTTTTTCTTCGTAGGGCAGAAGACGAGACAGGAATGATTCGGGATGACTTCGGTCACCAGAGCGATGATGTGATCCGGGTCGATCTTCTGCATCGAGCTGGAGTACTGTGGGACGAGACAGAGGACACAAATATGGAGCTGTTTGGTGTTTTGTGGTAGTGGTTGGTTTGTGTAGTGATAATAAAAAAATCACAATGTTTATATATATTTAACATTCATGTAAATTAAGTGAATTTTTTCTGACCTTGTAGTTGAGAGGACGTGATAATCTGAAGCAGTCCTCTTCTTTCGGGTCCACTTCATAGATGGTGTCATTCAGTTTAACGTATTCTTTCAGCTGAACCTGAATGCACCACAGACTGTTTTAATACAAGTCACAAAAACAAACTTTTTACGCATTTAACAAACAAACAAACATATATACGGCAATAACTACACAGACATTAACTCAATTAAATATCTGTTGTTCATAGTAACTACAAAACAAAACCATCATCCACCTGTGTGTTTAAGATGATTTATTACAAATCAAATATATTTACATTAAATTAACCTTACCCAAAGTGTTCCATAGCTCTCTATTGGTAATATTTATTCTACTTTCCACTCCCCAATTTTGTTAACTGATCCATCACAGTGAATGTAAAATCATAAAGTCTGTTTTTTAAGTTGTAAGAGTTAAGTTATTATTGTGTGTTTATACAGTGTAGAAGTTAATCTGCAGCAGGGAGAAAATCTGTTAAATATCGTCTGTCTCAGTTTATGTCCAGCTACCAAAGGTTGTGCAGAGAGAAGAATGAAAGAGAAAGAAGAAAGAGAAAGCTTGCAGGAAAATATTTTTTTAGTGTTTTAATAAATTAGAAATCACTTACAGGTCTGAAGTCATTCGTGTAGTTTTCAGCTTTCAAAAACGTCTGCAAGTCTTTGATGTTTCCCAGAGTGGCGCTCATCCCAATAATCTGAGTCATTTCTGAAAAACAAGAGCAGGACTGTTTATTTTATTCAAAAATATCATTAAATAACTCCTATTCTCCACATATCCAGCTCTATATTAATATTCTGTGTCTCTACTGGAATATTTTTGCATGATTTCCAGTTAAAAACTCCTTATTTATCTTCTACTGGTCCTTTATGCAGCATCTCAGTCTGAAACAGGCCGTTTTATCTCCTGTCTCTTTAAGTCTCCTAAGAGTTAAAAAAAAATTGCAGCATCCTGAAACCTGGTCTTTGTCTTACAGGCAGCATCTCTACAAACATTCACCTCAAGTTTTAAATGCCAGAAAACCACTAAAAGCTGAATATGTCTCCTTTAAATAAAGAACAGCGAACAAAGTGAAACTAAATCATAAAAAGAGACACTTACTGCTCACGTATAAAACTTTAGCTAGAGTCATTTCTATCACCGCCCCTCTGCTGCCGTCTCCCAGCATGTGAAGCTGTGTGAGGAAGAAAAAACACGTCATTAAACCTTCCTGTGCTTTAGTTTATTTAGTCATGTGAAACCAGGCGGGGAGTTGCGGTCCTCTGCAATGAGGCCAACGAGGAAGTAACTTAAAACTGCATTCTATCAAAAGGCCACCAGGGGGCGACCGTTTTGGTGTCAAAAGGACTTCCGTCTCTATACAAGTCAATGGAGAATTCACCAACTTCTCACTTGATTTCTAACCTCAGTAAACGTTTTCAAAATGTGTTTATGGTCTCAATCGCTAGTTTAAAGCCTTCTTCAATGCAGTATGATGTTCATTTGGGACATTTTGGCCTCCCTGATTTTATATTTGACGATAAAGCAGGGTATGCATTAGGGCGTGGCTATGTCAATGGCGGACGTTACTGTGCATGTGTCAATATACAGTCTATGTGTGAAACGTATTGACACTGCAGCGTACCTCATCGACCACAACCAGCCCGAGGTGGTCCAGCCGGTCGGTCTCGATCAGAGAGTTGACGAGGCTGTGAGCTTTTTCTATCGTAGCGATGTAAAGAGACCTCTGCTTCCTCTTCTTCATCGGAGGAAACTTCCCCTTGCTGCCAGCGTACTCCTCCACCATGAAGTCCAGCTCCAGGCCAAAGCTCGCTAACCCACGAACCTCAACAAAGACACAAAACAGGTTGTAGCTTTAAATTAAAAGCAGTGAAGTGAAGTAAAGGAGTCCCACAGGGCTCTATACTTGGTCCTCTTCTATTCACCATATACATAAATAATAAAAGTACATCTTTATATCTGTATAGACAAAAATGTCAAGTTTCTTTTCTGCTGGTCTGCACAGAGCAGAGTTTATATATTATTTATATTTAACTTTAGTTGTGCTACTTGTTCAAACTCGGCTGGAAAACTGGTTTTAAATGCAGAATTTAAAAAAATCTTTCTTTAATCTCTTTCATAGCTCCAGTATTTAAAGATACTTTCATCTGTACAATAAATCAACTCTGATCCTGATCCGCTTCTAAGTCGTCTGGAAGTCAAGTTTTTATTGCTCAGCAAACAGTTTAAGTTTAGTTATTAGAAGAAAAACAAGGTAGAAATAAATATTTACTGAAACAGTATTTTATATGTTTGTCAGTAATGAACTAGCTGAACTTAGATAATCACATCTGCTTAGTCTTTGTTTGTTTGGAACATTATTAGAAACAAGGTGGAGGTTTCTGGCACAACTTCACCTACTTCCAGGGTGTGTGGAGGACAAAAAGTCTGAAGAAAGTCAAAAGTCCAGCAACATTTGTAGTAAGAAGAAGTTTAATATCAGACCAACGTGCTTTGTGTTGCTGGAGTTTTGACTTGCTGGTAAAAATGTCTTCCCCATGCTTTATGGGTGTGACTTTTTTTGCTGTGTCATCACCTTTCATATCCATACAACCACTAGTTAAATTACTAAAACACTAAATTGTTTAGAGCACAAGATTTGTATAGATATAACTTCTTCATTTTGCTCTCAGAGTGCAGCAGAATGATGCATTTGCCCCCAGACTCCCCTAAAGGGTCGGCCTGAGGTCCAACCACTGCAGTCTCTCTCTGTGGGAAACACTGAATAAATAAACACAGAATAGTGAATTTTACATAATCCTTGATAAAAAATATAAATCCTTGATAAGTACCTTCTCTTGCACCAGAGATATGTACGGCAGAATGAACAGACAGTCCTTCTTCCTGCACAGCAGCTCTCTGAGGATGAGGATCTCTGCTACCAGAGTTTTCCCTCCGCTGGTGGGAAGCGAGTAGATCAGATTCTTCCTCTGATGAACGCAGTCCAGGTTCAGACACGTCTCCTGCCAATCTGAAACAGACAAACGGTTTCCATAGTAACAAACTTCTGCTCATAATCACCTGCAGTCATGTAGAATCTGTTATGAAGCAGAGCGTCACCATAAAGGCTCTTGATTCCTCTCAGGTTGTAGATCAGGTCTTTGACTTTGGTGGGAAGTCCAAAGAAAGGTCCGAGGTCGGTGGTCTGAGCAGATACGGTCTCCATGGCCAGCATGGCGACGCTGATCTCCTCAGAAACCACCGCTTCTTTCAGCACCACGGAGCGAGAGAGCTCAGAGGGAGCGGCGGCGTTGCAGAGCATCGTCTTCTTCAGCTGGTCGGCCACGCTCCTCCTCGCCTTCGTCTGTCTCTTGGTTTTATCGTGCGTGTCTCTCTTTGCGTCTGCGCTTCTAAAAGGTGTTGAGGTTTTATCTCCATCCTGCAGTCGGCTCTTCTTCGCGTTCTCATTAACTTGTTCTTGAAATTCCAGCTGGCTGGCCGGTAAGTCCTCGAAGGGTTCGTCTCCGAGGCCGTCCAGGATGGAGTCGGTGAGGACGTCCTCGCTGGATCGTCTCTGGACGCCGTAGACGGACGGTTTTGACGGACGCAGACTTGTGAAGTCCTGCTGCTGATCCACAGCGTTGGTCTGGAGGTCACGCTGACGCTCATTCTGCTCTGCATCGTCCAGCTTTGCTAAGAGAGAACTGTCCTCCAAGATACTGTCATAGTCCCCAAATAAGTCCTCACTGTCACTGCAGTACTGAAAGAAAACACACGACTGTTTCATTAATGTTCTCTGATCAAAAGCTGAAATAGGTTTTTGATTGACAGAAAAACAACAACTGTCTGCCTGGAGTTACAACTAACAATTATTTTGATTATTTATTAAAGATATTGATCACTGTTTCCCAAAGCACTAAATGTCGTACTCAATTCACTTTAAAAAGACGGTATTACGGATTTTTTGGCATTTCTGCTTGATTCTGATTGATTAATCTGTTCTCAATTAATCAATTAGTTATTTGGTCTATAAAATGTCAGAAAATGGTGAAAAATGTCCATCACTGTTTCCTAAAGCCCAAAATTACGTCCTTTATTTAATAAGTAAATATTAAATCACTAACTGACTGTCAAAAAAAGTAGCTGAATTTTTTTCTGTCAATCACAAACTGTTCCACCTGCACATTCATCAAAAATGATAATAGTCCTCAGTTGGAGCTATAGCTCTCTAACAATCAAATACATGACTAATCCTTCCAGCTCCACATCAATACTTGGCTGTTCATTCACACTTAAAGCGGTTTAGTTTCATGTTCTCTGATCAAAAGATGGGCGATATAGATAAAATCAAGTATCACAATATAATTGACCAAATACCTCGATATCGATATTGCAACAATATTGTAGGGATGACTGTTGTTGCTTTCACAAAATATTTACACAATGAAATTTTGATAAATAATCATCAGTAATTTGAATATAATGACAAAGTGAGTAAAAGGTAAATAATAGAACAGTCCTTTACTGTAATGCAGCCATTAAAACCAGACAAAGAAAACGCTTATATATATCACTTTATTACAATATCCAAATTCTAAGATGATATATAGTCTCATATCACGATATCGATACAACTAAAAATAATTTTAATTATTGATTAAAGATGTTGATCAGTTTCCTAAAGCACTAAATGACGTCCTATAATGTTGAGCAAATATTCACTTTGAAAATACAGAATGTGATTTTTTGGGGGCATTTATGCTTGAAAAACGACTTAAATCACTAAGAAATTGTTTTTTCTGTCACAAACTGGTCCAGCTCTGTATTGCACATTCATTCACCCTTATTTGCAGCTAATAATCCATTAATTGACTAATCCTTCCAGCTCCACATCGATACTTAATCAATAATGTACCTCAACAGCTTTTATATCAGCCATGATGCTGCTGAGCTTCCAGTTCCTGGGACATAGCTCCTCTCCTCCTCCTCCTCCTCCTCTCTTTCTGGCAGGAGTCAGGTGAGTCTTCCAGCTGTCTCTGGACCTTTTTCTTGAGGAAACTCTTTTCACTTTGATTTCTGTCCTCGCTTCATTCATACCTGTCCAGGTCCAGCTGACGTCACACACCTGATGCTACACGTCACACAGGTGTTTAACAAAAAAAACTGCACATGAAGCTCATAATTACAATAACTACACTGCACACAGGAGTGGAGCGGACATTAATACATAGTACTGCAGTAATATGTTGTTATAAAAGCATTAACAGTGTGGTTTCCATGGTTACCGTTAGGTTCAGTACTTAGCTCACTCCAGGCTGTTTCTTCTCTCAGCTAGCCAAAGAGTCTCTGCAGCAACTATAAATTAATTATAAATATCTACAAAAATATATAAAAGTCTGCAGCCAAAAATGTTCCAACAAAAATCAACTGCGTTGCTTTAATTTAAAGGTGGAGGTTATAAACACTCAGAGATATATGAGCTCAGTGTGTCTCACGTTTGAAATGTGTCAATATCAACAGCTGACCAAGAGAGAAATCCCAACATCACTTCCGGTTTAAGTTTACCGGTCAGTAGCTAGCAGCAAGCTCACCGTTTCGACTTGTTTTGTCCTTTTCTTTAATCATTTAGTGAAGATAAACTAATGATAAGCTGCACAAACGAAGCACATACTTACCAAGAAGCCACAACCTTTGACTAAGTGGCTTATTTTCTCTAATTTGTAGTTTATCTAACGTGTTTCAGAGGTTTCTTTGCTTGCTAATGTTGGTTTACACGATCTTAAAACACTCACATGAATACTGTGAGGTGAGTAGTTTCATACGTTACTTAATGGCACTGATACGATGTGATAAAGAATGATTATATCACTATTTGTTCATTTAACTCATGGTAGCTAGATGTGTCACCGCGTCTTTGATCGTAGGAGGATTTCTATCTTGTCCTCCAGTATCTTTGAAGAGAGTTCATTTCCGCATCAACGGCTGAGTGAGAGAGAAATCCCAACGTCACTTCCGTTTTCTAACCACCTTCTTCATGTTTTCACTATTTTAATAACGTAGCATTAGCGCTTCTTAACAGTTAGCTAACTGAACAGTCTGTGTAGAGACTTTGTCACAGAAACATAAAGGAGACAAAATACTAATATTTAGTTTAGATAAGTTAATAATATCCTGAACATGACAGTGATGGTAGCGGCAAAGTTTACATTCGCCCCTCTTCAGTGTGTCACGACGTGATGTAATTTATGATTATGAAAACATAATTAAAAACTAGATAAATTATTTAAATTAATTAACATTATGGGGCATCACCCACAAACGGGGACCAAAAAAGGGTATTCTCATAAACTTGTTTAATTACAGCTGCTAACATCTGTCAGCAGCCACCAGTCAACAGTGAAGGGTTGAATCTGAGCACTGACTCCATTAATCAGCCACCGATCATAATAAATGTGCACAATAACAACAGAAGGAACTTCTCTTTAAAGCTACAATAATAGTTATTAATTAACACAATCAACAAAGTCAATAACTGTTCAACAAATTAATTTACCATGGAGATGGCTGAAAACATTACACATTAAACATTATCCAAAGGTAACGTCTACACTATTATATTTGAGGGCTTGTTTTTTATTTGCTGCTTTAAGAAATGTTTTGTATGAGTTGTGTTTGTGAGCCGTGCAGAATCGCAAACATTTCCCCATTGAAACCCATTATAACTACATTGTTTGACCCCTCTGCTAAAAAATGACTCTTTCATGCGTTCCTGTGTTCTGGACTTTCATTTTAGAGCCAGGGCTTCAAATGTTTAGTTTTAGTTTTAGTTTTTCACCAGATGACATCATTTAGCTGTATTTAGCTCTATGGGAGAATACAATGCAGTGTTCCCCAGTCCTGCACATGTAATGATAAATAAATGTGTGAATGTGTGAGTGTGTGTACGTGATTGAATGAGCTGTAAATGTTTAGAAATATGTAAAAAACAAAAAAACAATCCTCATTAATAAAGAAAATGATTTACATGATACAGTAAAACACTAATGAACTCAAATAGTTTATAAATGTGATTTCTCTGTGATGCTGCTCAGTGACCAACATGGACAGTTTCCACCTGGTGGACAAAATGAGGAATTACTCAATTAATTAGAGATTCAATTTAACTTTATTGATATACAGAGGCAGTGAAATGGGTTTGGTGGTCACACTCACCATTTTAATTTGAATACCTCAAAAACTGTATTATTAATATATTAATTTTCAGTATGTAGGTTTCTGTTGATCTTGTTTGTTTGTTTTAATGAAAACGTTTTTTAATGATATCAATCAATCAATCAATCTTTATTTGTATAGCGCCAAATCACAACAAAGTTATCTCAAGGCACTTTACACATAGAGCAGGTTCTAAACCGTACTCTTCAAGTTTTAATTTATAAAGAGACCCAACATTCCCACATGAGCAAGCATTTAGCGACAATGGCAAGAAAAAACTCCCTTTTAACAGGAAGAAACCTCAGGCAGAACCAGGCTCAAAGTGGGCGGCCATCTGCCTCGACCGGTTGGGGTAGAGGGGAGAGAGAGGAAGAATAGGAGAGAGAGAGAGTAGCACATTGAAAATAAACATTGAAACTAGAAGGTCCGGGACTGGAATCTGTCATCCGGACGTCTACAGGCCCAGATTGCCTGTGAGATGAGAAAGCACAGACAACTCCGGGGAAGAAGTGTAGGTTACTGAATGCATTAATAGTACATGAATGTTATTGGATATAGATGGATGGATAGAGAGATATATTGTTTGCATATTTTCTATTACATGGATGTTCTTGTTCAGATTGTAGACTGAAGTTAAAAAAATAACATTTTAAATGTAATATAAATGTATTACTGTTATATAATACTACTTGAAGTGTGCACAGTTTAAACACTTGATCCTTCTTGTAATATCAGGTCAGTGTGCTCAGGTTTCCTTCAGTCCACATCAGCTGTGGCTCCATCTAGTGGTCACTACAGAAAACATCATTATCCAGAGTGGATGTAATATTCTTCAGGATATGTTCATTATGATGCTGTGAGCTGTGTTTTCTTTGAGTCTCTGTCAGACTTGCTGCTCAGAATAAAGTCAAACAGACATTTAATGAACAAAGTTCAGCAGAAGCTTCAACAGACTCAGAAAGCAGCTGATGATCCAGTGAAGACACTCTGAGCAAACTGATTTCATCAAGCTCACATTTTATTCATCATTCACAGAAAAATGATTTCATGTAGAATAACACAATATACTGCAACCACTCAAATATCACTGCTTAGAAAATAAACAACATGAATGAATACAAGTGTTCCCACATGGCCTGTGTGATCTGAAATATTAAACTCATCATTACAAGCTGTATGATTCAAATACACGTGAAGAAAATCGGATCAAACAGAAGCAAATACAAAACCATATAATCCTCCCTTTGGGTGTTCCCACACCTCCAATCAACCCAAGTCCTCATCAATTAGCATTTAGCATCATTCCACAGTGATTATACAGATATAATATGATTAACATAAGGTATTTGAAGTCAGTTATAAATGTAATGTAAGCATGGCAAAACTCAGTTCAGCACTTGCCTGCGTTGTGCAGTTGTGTGTAAATTAAAACAAAAATCTGAAATATATAAAAAATAGTTTTTATAAATGTCAAAAATATTACATATAAAACAAAACTATTGCTCAGTTCTATTTAAACTCCATCAAAATATAAGCAAAAGATATGCATCAAAACTTAAAGTCAAAATAAATGTAAGAAATAGAAACAATTAGATTGTGTGAACATGGCAGAGAAATGTCCATCAGGTTTCTATAATCCCCTACTCCAACTACTGAAAGCAGGTGTGTGCTTCTTGTTTCTTGGTGAGTATTGATAAGAAGAAAACAGACAGTTGTCATATAAACTTTTTTGTACAGTGAAGTGACAGTATTGCAGTTTGCATTTCTATTTACTGATATAGTTTCTACATCAACATTGTAATTAAAAGGATTATAATGAAATAATGTTTGTGATGTTTAAACATTTGTATGAACAGTGTAGATCTTGTTGTTTACTCAGCTGTCTGATGTTGTTCTCACACATCGCTGCATCTCTGTTTTACCAAAATTTTAGTTTACCAAACATGTACTTCAGCACAGATTTGTTTCCTTTCTCTATTCGTCTCTTCATCTCCTCCAGCTTCTTCACCTTCTCTGTGTCTCTTCTCTCCTTCATCTTCTCAATCAGGAAGTCCAAGTTGGCATAAGTGGACAGTGAATTATCATTCAGGGCGATCTGCTCCAGTTTAACAACATGTTGGTAGGACTCATCCAGCAACTTTATCTTCTCTGCTTTCAGTTCCTCCATCTCTGTTTGCAGATATTCCATCAGGCTCTTCTTCTTCTCACTTTTTGATTTATTCTCTTCATACTTTTCTTTCATATCTTGTAGAGTCGTTTTAACATACCTGGTCTTGGTCACATAAATCCACTCCTCTTTCACATGATCTGATACAGGACACTTCCCTGTACATGATGTGCAGTGACCATCCTTCATGACCACACATGTTGAAGGACCCCAGGCCACTGTGCATTCAGGATAGTGACAGTTCTCTTTACAGTTTTGACAGGTGACAGCTCCTTCATAAAATAACCCCCACATCCCACCTTTGATGGTTTTTGTGTCTTTGTAGACTTCATCAACTTTTACAGTGAACTTCTCATTACATTAATTAATAAAAGCTTGTCATTAAAATCGTGTTTGGGAGGATACAAACATAAAAACATAAAAACATAAAAACAATCAATGGAGAACAAATAAGTCATAAAAACTGAGTCTGCTGGATGATTTGAAGCAAGTGTTCAAACCTGCTAAATGACTCATTTCACTAGATAACGTAAATAATAACAATAAATATTAATACATAGTAGAGTGGTTTACTATAGTGTATAATAATAATAATGGTTAAGAATAAACAATGACATATTTCTACAGAGAGGTTAGATAGTTAATGAACCCTGAAGGAAAGATTATATATTAATGACAGAACGATCTAAAGTACATTAAAGCTGTTAAAATAAAACCATTGAACCTGCAGCATGATAGTTTGTCCATCTCTAACAGACAGGCTGTAAAACAATAAAAACAATAATAATTCATTCATTTTTAGGGGTGCTGGGATCAGATTTAGGGGGGCTTGAGCACCCATAAAATAGTCTAAATTCACCACTGATTTGAAGCCAGAACTTAAATCCACTTCCTCTTCCAGACAGAATAATGAGGAACACATATTTAACCCTCCTGTCGTCTTCAGGTCAGTTTTGACCCGGGTGGACAACAGGCATTAACTAAAAAATTAGGTATAGTTTAAGTTAAATGATCAAAATTTCCCAAAAAAATATGTGTAGGACAGCAGGACCTCCATCTCATCATGGAGCTCCTGGAGAAGATGGGCGTCTGCTACTGCATCAACAAACCCCGCAGCAAACCTCTGAACGGGGCCACCGCCTGGTACGAGTTCCCCAGCCTCGGCCCGCGGCAGCTCCGGTTCCATAAAGCAGGATTACCAAATAAACCAGGCTTAATTTGTTAGTCTGGTTCATTTTTCATTGGATCCGGATCCCTAAAGCAAGCTCAGCATTGTTCAAGCTCAGTTACCTTAACCTGAGTTGCTGCTTAGCCGTAACACTGACCTGAAAGAAAAGAGACGACATATATTCCACTCTGTAGAGTTTGTGGTTGATCTTTACATTGTGAATCTGTTTGATCTGTGTTTGACATCATGGGCTGCTTGTGAATGTCATGCACACACAGTTAGTCAGACACAGCCATGACACCTCTCTTCAAACAAGTTATAAAGTCATTATATTTTACTAACTTCCATGTAGAAACATTTTCATGCAGCTTCCATATAACACATTTGCAGTCATACATAAACAGATCACAATCAACATCAGTAACTTACTCAATTTAATTTAGCCAGTGTATAAATACAGGAAGTAGATGGTTGCCCCTTCCTTTTGTCTGTGGAACACATGATGGGTATGATATGTGGCACAAAAGGAAAATATTAACTTATGGAACTCAGAACTAAACCAGTAAACAATAAATTAAACTTAACAAGACTTGTCTGTGTTTTACTTGTATGTGAACTGTAACCAAATATAACCCGGTAGAGTATGTGAAGAAGGCTTGTGGCTAATATCACTAGGCAAGCAGAGGCAGCATCACTCGCCAGCGCTGAATTCATTCATCCAGCAGAGAGGAGAAAACACAGAGCAGCGTGGTTGTGCAGCCCGAGGAGCCGAGGGATCTGCCCCAGGATGCTGGACCACCTTCAGAGGTGTCATGGGCTGAAATTGGTGAAACACCGGTGAAAGGCGGGGCCCACCTGAAGACCCGTAGAACGCACCAAGGGCCCAAACCACAAGGTTTAATCAGTTGGTTTGTGCAGGTGTGATTGCTAGCCATCATTCTCATATCGGACTTTCCCTGCTCTTGAGATGATAGCAATGAACTCATCCTATTACAGACCTTTTCTCTGTCTGCAAGTTACTGATTAACCTTCGTGTCGTCCTCCCGGGTCAAATTGACCCCGTCAGTTTTGACTGTTCCTTCTTTCCTCCCTTACTTCCTTCAGTCTGTCCTTCCTCCCTCCCTCTTTCCTTCCTTCCTTATTTCCTTCCTCCATCCCCCTTTCTTCCTTCCTTCCTCCCTTCCTTCTTTCCTCCCTCTCTCCTTATCTCTATCTTTCCTCCCCCCTACCTTCCTCCCTTCCTTCTTTCCTCCCTCCTTATTTCCTTCCCTGCTCCCTTCCTTCCTTCCTTTCCTTCCTCCCTTCCTTCTTTCCTCTCTCCCTCCTTCTCTCTTTCTTTCCTCCCCCCTACCTTGCTCCCTTCCTTCTTTCCTCTGTCCTTCCTTCCTTTCCTCCCTCCTTTCCCTACTACGTTCCTTCCTTCCTTTCCTCCCTCCTTTCCTTCCTTCCTTCCCTCTTACCTTCCTTCCTTCCTTCTTTTCCTTCCTTCCCTCCTACCTTACTTCCTTTCCTTCCTTCCTTCCCTCCTACCTTCTTTCCTTCCTTTCCTCCCTCCTTTCCTTCATTCCTTCCCTCCTTCCTTCCTCCCTCCTTTCTTTCCTTCTTCCTCCCTTCCTTCCTTCTTCCTCCCTTCCTTCCTTCTTCCTCCCTTCCTTCCTTGACTCGAGGACATATCGGACTTTCCCTGCTCTTGAGATGATAGCAATGAACTCATCCTATTACAGACCTTTTCTCTGTCTGCAAGTTACTGATTACTGACTGACCTATGGCTAAATAAACTATTAACAAGCATGGTTCAAATAATAAGCTATATATACTATAAACTATATATACCGAAATAAAGGAGCAAATGGATCATTCTCACCCGCTGTGTTACAGTCTATCACAACGGCAGCCTCAGTTAACCCTAACCCTGCATCATAATGTTTGTTTTTGCTTTGTTTCATGCCAAGACCCGCCCTACTCTGACTCAGATTGGCTTACCTTGATGTTGTTACCCTTACCAATCTCACTCCTCCTAAACCTAACCAACCCAAGCAACAAAGGCAATAAGTACTGGCCTATCAGAGGCAGAGAAGGGCAGGTCCTGTCAAGAGAAGCAGTGGGATCCATGATAACGCTCCCAGCTGAGCTCCACCTGCTCCCTCCCAGATCATCAGTATTTCCTTGTTGCTCAGGTTTCCACTGTGCTTTCACCATCCTGCCTGTTTCCTGTTCAAGGCGTCTGTAATTGTGCTTCTACCTGCTGCCTTTTATTTTGATTTGCCAGCTGATATCAGTTATTGTTGCTGTCAGTGACTTCGATTAGTCGATTAGTTTGGATCATCACAGCTGCTGCTCCGTACTCAATCTGTGATAGTTAAGTAAGTAAAACTTTTTTTATAGAACAGAACAGGAAAGAGTTAACAAAGAAGACGCGCTCAGTGCTGTTCTACCTGTTCTATCAGCTCAGACTCAAAGTTTTCTCTAACAGATATTGAGGCCATCCAATGTTAAATTAAAAGGATTTTATGAGACGAAAGGTTTTAGAAAAATGCTAAATAAATTGAAATTATAACTTGAATATGCAAACAATTGACATTGCTAACTGCCTTAGAACAGTGAATCTGAAGTTTTTAGTTGCTCAGGAGTGTTGATGCCGGGTCAGGACACAGACTGGACTGATTCATAGGACTTTACTGACAGTTTAAGACACATTTACTTACAGTTTCTTAATCCAATCCATTAGTCTGCCACAATGTAGGGATGTGATGGTGAGTCTGTGTGTGGTCTATAATAGGAGGGTAATTATCATTACTATTGTAATTAAACAAGGGATGCACAAGAAGTACTACTTACTGTACAAGCAACAAACAAATATTAGTATCTCCTTAACATCAATATCACCTTGTAACAGTTTCCAGAATAGTTAACTGACACCTTCTCCTCACATCCTGTCATCTATACACGAGGCTGGATTAATACTGCCAGGGGTCCGTGGGCACTGCCGAAGCTCATGCTAGGTTTTATTTTATTCTGATTGGATAAAGCTGCTGTCAGGTAAAAACCTCATAACTCCATATTTCTTTTTGGACGTTAGATTTTTGACAGTGACCTTCATTTTCAACATCAAGAGAAATGTTAAAGCCTTGTGTCGTCTTGCTGTGGAGCCCAACAATAAAAAAGTGCACACATTTTTTTTCTCCCATCATTGAGGGCCCCTTTTTACTCAAGGGCCCCTGGGCACTTGCCCAGATTGCCCGTATGGTAGATCCAGCAAGATCTCTATATTATTTATTTTTCTTCATTCTTTTTTATTGATGGTCTTCTATTTTTACCGTCCGCTTTGCTGCTGCAATACTATAAGTTTCCCCATCATGGGATTAATAAAGGAATATCTTATCATTGTAACGGCTGACCTGAGCAGAGACTCAAAAGCTGAATCGTGCTTGGTGGTAAACAGAAAACAGTCCTTCAATGAAGCAAAGGTACAGAAATGGCAGGCAAAGGCAGGGCCAAAGGGTGCAACCCATTAGTGCAAGGCAGGTAATCACACACATATGAGGGCAGGAAGCGAAGGACCTGAACCGAGACAAGAGATGAGTATCAAAATGAAACAGGAAACATAAGACAAGAGACACTAGGAGAAAGAAAAAGTGACTTAACTAAAAGGGCGAGGGTGTGACAATCTTATCTTATACATTCTGTCATCTATACACACAACAGGCCAACTGGAGAATCTGTCTGCTGTGAGACACATACAGCTTGGGCTGGAGTTGCTATGGTGATTAATTGGCTTGTTAATAGAATAGAATAAATTAAAACTTTATTGTCCACAATGGTGGAAAATTGTCTTTGGTTCACCAATAACAGACATACAGTATACAGAAATTACATAAACACCATAGAATCCATGAAAATTACATCAAATAATTTCTTAAAATGCATAAAATACATGTATACATAAAATATGTGAGGTATAGAAATAGAAGTACATAACAGTTTCTGTGTGTGTATTGATCATTTGCAAGTGTTTAAAATATGAATTGCACTTGGGATAAAAGACTGGCAGATCCTTTTCTACATGTAGGAATATTGTAACACCAAGTAACAGCCCTGACTGATCTGCACGGTGTGAATGGAACATGCTGATCTGATAACCGTTGATGGTTTTATTTGATATGTCTTTGTTTCCCTCCACCCACAGAATCTCCTGCAGCAGCAGACTGTCAAACTGGTTCAACTGATTAAATCACATTCAGTTGAGAAGAACCCTCTGAAAATGGATTCAAGTACGCCACATGGAGGAGGAAGCCCAGTATATCTAACTGATTTTTGTGATCTTCTGAAAAAACTCAACGTAAATGCAGATTCATTCATCAAACGATTTGATGACAAGGGGCCAAGGATGAGACAGATTGGACACATGCTTCACAACATTGGTGCTGAAGTTGAACGGATAAAAACTGAAACAGAGAACGGAAGAGTCTTTGTGAAGTTTTGTGTTGTAGCTGTAGCTGTAATATCATTAGCTGCTGCTCCGTTCACTGCAGGCTTGAGCATAATATTAGCTGTATTAGTAGCAGCAGCACTTTTTATTGTTCAGGCTGTTGTAAGTGGTTTTGATCTCACTGAAAAAAAACGAAAGACAGAGGGCGAAAGTGTAAAGAAAATGGAAGAAGTGATGGAAGAATTCAGGAAGAATGTTGCTTTACTGAAGAGGGATCTGGAAAAAATAAAGAAGCTTTGTGAGGATCTGCGGAGAGAATCAGTAGGAGCTGAAACAGGAAAACTCATCCAACTGGAAATCAGTGTTCTGGAGGTCTTCTTCACCACTGACAACCTCAGAGTCTGCTCAGATGCAGCCATTATTAAACACGCAGCTTATCAGTGTGAAAATGCTTTTTGTAAGTTTGAGAAGGTGACGACACAACTGAATCACTTCACTGCAACAATGGACATTGAAAATATGTAAACAGATTTTAATCCTGTTTTTCTATACTGGTATGTGGATATGTTGGTCTTATTTGTCACACATTAATATCCTGGGGAGGAATCCTTCCTCTGTTGCTCTTCCTGAGCTTTTTAACATCTCCACATTTCTAAAGTCCCTTGAGGCTAATTCATGATTTGTGATTCTGCGCTATAAGTTGTGTAATATGATCAGAGGTTATTATGTCGTGTGAATAGAAAAAAACTGTTGTTTATTGTCTTAGTTTTAGAAACAAATGATCTGATTATTTAAATAATTAAACAGCTTATACTTGTCTGGTTAATTAATTGTGTTACCATTAATAAGCATTACTGAAAAGTTCAATTCAATTACACTACACTAAATGTATGCCTTGTACTTGGCATGTGTGAATGACAATTACCTGATAATTTTATTGCTGCTTTTTAAATTTCATATATTGTACTCCAATTACATTGAATTCTGTTGGGTGGAAAATGAAAATTTTGCCAGAAGCTGGTGCAATGTTTTATACACGTCTAAAGTTTTAAATGTTTTATTTTGCACCGTCCTTGTCTAAATAGAATTACATTACATTGCATTACAGGAGGAACAATTTTTCCTCTGGCTGTGTCCTAATCTGTTGTCTTTATGTGCAATCTGCCTGTGTTACAAAAAATATGATAATATTGGCATTTCAGTTTACGTTGATATTATTTCACACACACACTCCATACATCATTTGGATTCTCCTTAAAAATCAGGTTCACACTATTTCAAGTCTGTCTTAAAACAGTCCTGACGTGCTCATATGTGCATTGAAGCAGTTATTATTACAGTTCATACTGACAGTGAAGAGATCTCTGTCTAACATGATTGTACTGGGAGTGTTGGAGGACTAAAGTTCAGCTGATATTAACATTTGAGTCTTCAGAAGTGTAGAAGCAAAGCTACACACATGTTCAGCTGCATGTCTGATGAGACAATACACAGATTTGTTGAAGACCTGATTCACAGTCTCTCATGAAGCTGTGAATCAGGTAATGAACAAAAATAATAGTTTGAATGCAGCTTTCAACCAACATGACATTGATCTGTGTGAGACTCTGTACTGTCAGAATGGAATCAGTCAGCATAGTAAAGACATAACGCTAACTACACTGTCAATGTTTCACCAACATAAATTTATATGGTGCTGTTAAGATATGATTCACAGTGTTACAAGGGCATCGTAAAAGTCTGAACTGAAATGCTGACGTTTTTTTAAATTACAATTTTACAAATACATTGCATGCATGAAAAGAAACTGGGAGAAAAAAATTGTGTGAGAGTAAAGATGAAATGCAGAAATTAGAAAACAAAGATGATTAATAATTAATAATAATAGATCAAGAATACATAAAGTTAAACTGTGCAGATGTGGTACTTAAGAATTTAAAAACTATTTGATTTTCTAAAACAATTCAATTCATTTTATAGTTATATATATATATAGATATACATTGTGTTTTGCATTTTCATAGCATATCATTTCATTTTCATCTTGGTTATGCTAATAAAGTAATTAGTTCAGACAGAAGCGTAGCGTAGTTGTGCTAGGCCCCGGTGCATGTCTTGCGCTGGGCCCTACATCACACAACACATCAAATACCGAGCACAGAGGTAAGAGGACGCACACGCAATAATTTGATCAGAACCATGGACAGCGACTATTTGCATCCCTACATCACACATAGACTACGATCAAAAACAAAACGCAAATAGCCCATTGAGCTAAACAACCATATTTCCTTAACCACAGCACAACATTAATCAAAAAGCAAACACAGCCGATGGTCACATAATCCTGGCACAGAGGCCATTTGTAACCACAAACTGATAAGCCATCTCCAAATATGACAGTAAGCCGATCAATTGCCATAACCATAATAATAATAATGATAATAAACAAAACCTGCATTCACCCATTCAGAAGTTAACTCTGTGTGACTTCTGCTCAGCAAACGCGTTGACAATAGAGGTGAAATCCAATTTCCTAGCTCTGTCGTTCTCGATGGAGAGTATGGCCAATCCACTCAATCGCTCCTGTCCCATGGCACTCCTTAGATAGGTCTTTATCAATTTGAGCTTGGAAAATGACCACTCTGCCGTGGCTACAGTGACTGGTATGGTGAGGTACAAGAACAACACTGTGCAAACATCACTGAATGTTGCTGCCACGGAGCTGTGATCAATGACTGGCATCTTTGCCATATCCTTAACCGATGGTCCTTTTGCTAATTCCGTCTTAAAGCAAGCTCTGAAGGCAAGGAGTTGTCTCGGGAAGCGTGGGGTTAAGTCCCTGTTGTAGTGGTCAAACATGCAATCTGGTACATTTAATATTTAGGAGCATCTGTCCACCTTGTTTTAAGGGTGATAGGCTCATTGTTGCCCCTCTGCCATTAAATAAAAGAAGTTACACAATGTTAAAATGTCAGTCAGAAATTTCCTTGACAGTATCAGGCACAGACCAGGTGGACTCAAATGCAGAGACAGGGACACAGGGATGAAGAGTTCTAGAGTCGTTTAATCGATCCAAAAGTAAAAAACCGGGAAATCCAATACACAGGGCAGAAGTACAAAATCACTAGGCAAAACTGGTCGATAACACTAAGAAGATATGTTGATATTTGAACGCTGGAACTCTGACAAGACGATCTGGCACAGAATGGAAAGAGCACACCACATATATACCCTGGATAATAACGAGGCACAGGTGTAACACATTAGGGGAAGGGAGGCAAACAGGAGGGGAGGCAGCTAGACAAGACAAAAACTAGACCTACGAAAATACATTACAACAGTACCGGGCCCTGACAGACAGAAGTAAAGATATCATCTGAAATGGTTAGAACAGATGTGGTAAAATATTCATCTTGATAAAATGAACTCTTCCTGATACAAACACCAGCAGACTGACCCTGTGTCTCACTCCAATTCTAATATGATGGATTAACAGGATGTAATCACGTCTATACAGGCCTGAGGGTGATGGTGTGATATAAATCCCAAAATAGATGAATCCATTAGAGACCCAGTGAAAGGGAGAAAAGAGTCCAAGACACATGAAAGTAAATTTTGGAATTTGTAGAATTTATTTTATAGTCTAAGAACTGTCAAAATGTACGAATGTTTTAATTATTCTGGTGGTAGATATTTCAGAGTTACACATACAGCAGTATACATCAGCATACTGTGTAATTTTGTGTTGTCTTTATCATGGAGCTCGGTCAAGTTTAGGCTTGTAATAGATGTGAATTACTCTTTCACTTTGTCCCGTACTGAATAATATTGAGCAGGTGGTGAATATTGTTAGAAGAATTACAGCTTAAAATGAAACTATTCTGCTCAGTAGATATGATCGATGGAAGCAATAAAGACATCGGTCTGTAGGATGGTTACATTACTTCTACATAGTTCACTGGTCTGTTCACCATCTCTTTATTTTCAGATGAAATTTTGATTCTTCAGGAAATCTTGGTTCTTAAACATTGTTGTTTGGCATATAGAGAACTTCTCATGTAATGATTTAAAAGCAGAGTTGATGTCTTTTGCTGTTTATAGGAAGTATTAGTTACACATTTCCCTACACTGAGTTCACTTTTCCCACAGTACGACAGTTAATGTTACGTACAAAACGCATTTAAGCAACCAAAACACTTCCCTTTATGTGGTGTTTTTATGGTCATGTGATTTCAGAGAAATGATGAGACCTAAAAAAAACTGCAGAACAGAAACTAAAATGATTAACCACATTCAGGAGTTTAGTTGTTTGCATTTCAGCTAAGCTTCCACTCTGTAACTTTGCAGAGAATATTTACAACTTATTATCATTAAACAATATACCTGACTCTGTCTGCCAGTCATTTTGGTTAGAATCAAATATATGGGGGTGGACCTTGATGAATCTTTCATATTCGGCCTGGTTGGTGATTAGCTGAAATAAAAACAGCAGCACATTTATTTACTCGTCAGATTCATCAGTCAGCCAGTCGAATGTTAATAGAACCAGTCTGGACACATTTTGGAGGCTGAGTGTTGTTCATGAGTCCCACATGAAATCTGTAGGTTTAGGTGTCATTGCTCATAAAATTACAATAATTCACTTCAGCTGAATCTAAACAACTAAACCCTTTTTTATTTTTAATGTAATTTTAAGGAAAGCAGATTTTGAAATGCAGCTGATAACTTGCTGTTTGTGGTTTGATAAATAATTGAGCTGAAGTTTGTAAATGATGAGCTGATTTTCACTTTGTGGCTTGAATGTCCCTTAAATGCTAATTTACTCCAGAATAATAAATAGATCTGATTTACTTACAATGGTTCAATCTGTTCCCATGTTTACAGTTTTGCAAATTACTTTACTAAAAAAAGGCCCAAAACAAAGAAAACCTTGTAATTCAACGTGTCATCCTATTCCAGGTATTCATCTGCAATTTTGAAATGACATTAACAACTAATATATAATGTAGTGCTGAGAGGTGAATCCATATATACATACTTCTTAAAACACCAACAGAAGCCTAAAGGAATAATTTCACTTTTCAAGTAAAACTGAGAACTTTTCTTTAAAAAAATATCTACCTGAATCCTACTAGTAATCCCTCCAGAGACATAAAATACAATATTTTCAGGCATATAAAGCAGAAACAAGTCAGTGAGGAGCTTTTGTTCAGTTTGGGAACCCAACAGGTGTTTTTATGACAAAATGAGCGAATTAGCAACATCAGCTGTCAGGTTTAATAAGAAGCATCTTGTCACTAAAGACGACACCTGGTTGAATGTTTAGGTGGAGGCGTAATAAATACTTTTTGTGGTCGAAGTAAAACAAATAAATTAAAAAGTTTCACTGATTATTTTTGCTGCAGTTCATCATGATTTCCAAATATGCATAAACAATAAAAAGCAGCAGGATTTTACATCGAGCCTCGTAAAGACAACGTTGATCAAAATTACACACAAATATTTTTACATCCCTGTAAAGAAAAAAAAGTTCACCTGACCAAGATATTTATATAGATATCAGATTAATAATATAGATATTCAAATTTAGATTTGACAGAATATTTTAAACATGGACTCACTGGAGAGTAAACTCTGAAATATGCACATGTGTTTACAGATGGAGGCTTGTGTTGTATATTACACTTACTTATTACACACTGATGTAAACTCCCAGTTTATTATTTAGAAACTGAATTTTGTTCTTGAAGCTCAACATTGTATGAAAAATATAAAAGGTAACTAAAACTGGAGGATATAAACAGCCTAACCAGAACTGTTTTGATGAGCCACAACCATGTTCATTCAAAATCACCATCATAAGCTTTGGTTTGAGAAGACTAACACTGTGTGTGTGTCAAAGCCTAATAGATATTACTCCTCTGCGCAGTAGACCTATGTTGTTTGAAAACTATTAAAAACATGTCAGGGAACCACCGCTGTAATGATGTATGTCACCCAAAAAAAACCCAAACAGATAAACCAGAACTTGTCCTCATCCAGAATACACATACCTGAGAGCACTGCATGCCAAAAAAGACCCACATTTGATTTGGGATATTTGGGCATTATTTATTATTTTACATGTGGACCATTTCAGGTTCATATGCATTTTGTCTGGGTCAGAGAAAGGTAAGCAGTGCTGCCTCTGAAGTGGCTCCCCTCCGTATGCTGTCTGGGTTATAAGAGCTCTGATTACACTTCCTTATCAGTCACACTTCTGTTTTACACAGCTCCTTCCTGTTCTAACAGCGCTGCAGGACGAGTGAAAGTCTGAACAATAATTCATATTGAAGAATCAGAAGAGATGACTTCACAGTGATCAGGTTGAACAGGTAAGAAGCAGAACAGTGTTGTTGTTGTTTTGTTGGAATAAGATGATCTGACAGTCTCTCTGTGGTTCACTGTCACTGATGTTGAACAGGTTCACATTATTTCAAGTCTCTAAACAAAATGTCTGGGACAAACAGTCTAGCTTATCTAGAGTTTGGGGTCTCACGCGAAGTTCTCTGCAAAACTAGACACAGAAAATGATCTGTTGATAGTCAAACTCAGGACAGCTGACAGTTTAGTTTGTGTCCAGGAAAAAATGATCTCTGAAGTCCCCCTCCTCAACCCACCTTTTTTCAGTTGTAAAAGTGAAGAAGGACCAAAATGATTGGTTTCATCATTATAATTAAGATTATAGATGTAAGATCACTGCTTTTGTCTTGTAACTGTGTCCTGTGGAATATGTGTGAAGCCCATTACTCTTCCTTTGCTTTGACTTATATCCAAATCGTGGCTTGGGTGACTTTAGGTCCTGACTTTGGGGAAGCATGACCAGTGTATGATGCATGTGTATGCAAATGTTTGTTCTTGTGATCATTTTATGTTGGGTAAAATGATATAGACTGATATGTTTGACCAATCACAGATCACTTATTTGTTCTCTTAGAAACTATAATAGATCAGGTTTGCTGTTTCCGATGAGCTGATGTCACTTTGTGTGTATTCTGTGTTGTGTCAGGTTTTTATACAAGCTAATGGACATTAATATTAAAGAAGGTGAAAGGATGATTAATGGCTGCTGGGTCGTCAGCTGGGAGCCACAGATGTTTCGCCCCTTTAATCCCAGAACATCTCTGGGTGGTGGGGCAGCAGTAGGGACTCCCTACCGCACCCCGTGGCTGGCCCAAGACTCCTTAGCTCCCCCACTTAGGGTCTCTTCTTCTGAGCCACAGCTAAAAGCTCCCTTTCTCTGCCTCCTCCGCAAGTTCCCTGAGTGCTTTCTTTTGCTTGGACTGTGAATCAGAGGGTTTTCAGAAACTGTTAGGTGGATTTTTCAACGAAGCCTCGGTCGCCGACTTTGACAGGGTAGGTGCAGGATGGAAACCCTGCTTGTGCATGCTGCAGCAAGCTTGCTGTACTTCTCTTTTATTCTCTCAAAGGCTGCCTATGCTATGATTACTGTCTTGGTAGAGACTGCCCATGAGTATTATGTAAAGAACAACACATTGGATGTCCAAATCTGCATTCCATTCTTTTTTTTCTAACCAATGATATTTGAGTGGTTGCAGTATATTGTGTTATTCTACATGAAATCATTTTTCTGTGAATGATGAATAAAATGTGAGCTTGATGAAATCAGTTTGCTCAGAGTGTCTTCACTGGATCATCAGCTGCTTTCTGAGTCTGTTGAAGCTTCTGCTGAACTTTGTTCATTAAATGTCTGTTTGACTTTATTCTGAGCAGCAAGTCTGACAGAGACTCAAAGAAAACACAGCTCACAGCATCATAATGAACATATCCTGAAGAATATTACATCCACTCTGGATAATGATGTTTTCTGTAGTGACCACTAGATGGAGCCACAGCTGAAGAGATCACATTGTTTATCAAGTCATGAGGTTTATTCATGTAAGTTAACTTGAGCAATCTATGACATTATTACATACATAGTGAGTTTTTTCCGTACAGCATTTGTGTCCCAAAGTCTTGATATTGAAAGTATTTCATGCTTCTTCTTTCAAAGTTTACTAACCTGTGTTGTTGACTTGAGAAAGCTGAAAGGAGTCAGAGCTCAGAGGTTTCTATCAGCAGAAAGGAAGCAAGTCACATGATTTACAGAAACAGAGACAGAGACAGAAAGAAGACAGATATCTGATATCTTTATGAACTGCAGTATCTTCTTCAGCACATTCTTATATATTATGTTATAAATCATTTCATATATTTATGTATATTGTGTGTTTGGTGTGTTGCATTCAGTCAGCTGAAGTTTGAAGAAGACATTTATGAAACGCTCCAGAAGCCTGAAGCTGAGTTTTTATGAAGCAGATGATCTGCAGCATCATCAGAGTTTCTACAGCGTTCATCATCCTGTAAAATAGATTTCATTTATCTCAAAGACAACACAGCGTGTTTAAAAGTGACCTGCAGCCTGTTTCCAGCTGTTTTCTGTGTAAAAACTATAGTATAGTATAAAGAGGGAGTTGATGATGCCACTGATGATGTTACTGAGCTGAAGATGACATGTTTGAAAAGTAAAACATGTTGAAGTGTGCTCCATTTATGTTAAAGAGAGTCCAGTGTAAGAGGAGGTCTGAATACTTACACACTTTAGTCTATAGAAGCTGTGTTCTTTCTGTTTTTTAATACTGCATACATATTTCCTGTATTTTCTGGTTGTATTCTTATAAAGAGACTGATAATAATTATATATGGTCATTATAGCATTGATAAAACATCTAAGACTTGCCAGAGAGGACTGTGTGTTTATCTGTAAATAGCAGGAAAATCTGTCAAACTCAGTTAAAAATGTGACATTTCCACATCACCTTATCAGCTGACACACCTCAAAGTCCCTCATCACTTTGCTTATAGTCCAGATATACAGTACTGTGCAAAAGTCTTAGGTTTTTAACTATGATTATGAACTAACATAGTTATCGTAACTGGACTCACAATATAAACTGATAATAAACATCAAACCAGTTCTCCACAGTTAAATATGACATGAAATTTTCTCCCACTTATTTGGATTTAACTGGAGGTTAAATATCAAACTGTTGGTTATTCAATATGAAACAAAGTGAATAAATAAAGTATAATAATTAAGTGATTTTACTAACTTAATGTTAACTACTCATTGTAGTATTATTACTCACTAAGATTACTGCTGTCACTGACTGAGAGCTAGACGTTACTGTCAGAGAAACATGCTGTTACACATTTATTTCACTCAACTGAAACATTTATCACAAGTTCTGAACTCACTTTAGCTTACATCCAAACAGAAAAGTGTTCAGTTCATTTTAGTAGTTTATAGCTGTTAATGTGGAGAAAGTTATCTCTCTTTAGCACTGTCTAGTTTAATAAAGTTAAACATTAACATTTATAATAACACAGGAGCTCTTCAGCAGATCCTTCTCTCTCACACAGTGAACAAATCCAAATGATTTAGTGGTTAATGAGACAGAGCTGTCTGAGCATCAAGAGGCTCTCAGAAGCTTCCACATGTCTTTAGTACTAAACTCCCTCTCTGTGTTACTGTTCCTCCACTGCAGCTCAGCACAAACCACAACACACACATGAATTACAGAGCTGTAACTTTGGTTTGTTCACATCTTTATATCAGCTTCAGCTCAACTTTACACTGTGTTTTCTCACAGAAGTCATGTGTGATATTTGAGTATCTGTAGGAAGGAATCAGGTCACAGCCAGTGTGGACAGGAGGAATGATTACACACACCAATAACTTCCAATGTGCACACTGCATGTGATGCTAATGTGGGCTTGAACAAAGTAAACTAAACCCATGTAGAGACTCTTTGGTAAGTTTGTCTCATCATAGAATGATTTCTTTTTACAGGCTCACTGTAACATGAAGCCTCATTGAAATACTCACATATTAAATGTGTCAGTGGACATTTACATTCAGTAGCAACATTTAGAGACTTTGCAGAAACCTTAATGAGCAACATTTCCTCATGATGTTGATATAAAAGCTTCATCCAGGCAGCATGACATTTCCTTCAGAACATATATGCTGTTTCCATTTAGCAGCAAACAAAGATCATTTCTAGGAGATGTTGTTGGCCGAGCGGCTCATTGCTCAAAATGTGCAGCACTGAAACTTTCTCCAGCAGCTTCTTCACAACTTTATTTCACTTTATGATCGTTTTTCATTTTGTCCCAACAGATACCAACACACCTGTTTCATCCTCACCGTGTGGAGTCTCTCTGCCAGATAGCATCATGGCCCAGTGGTGAGTAACATGACCATAAATTACCATTAAAATACTGTTAGAACTAAATATATGGATACATACACACACACACACACACACACACACACACACACACACACACACACACACACACACACACACACACACACACACACACACACATCTACTTTCTACAAATACAAACTAATTACTGATGATACACATCTGTCATAAAGTTTATATGTGTATTAAACTGTTCTCTATTTTCTTCCCAACCAGTAACGCCTCATCCAGATACCAGGACATCATCAACCAAAGTATTCTGATCTCTTCAGGATCTCCTTCTGTCTACCAGCTGAGAACAAAGGAAGAGAAGTTTGGGACTCTGACAAGAAAAACTGTTGGAGAGAAAAACCCGAACAAGACTAACAGAACCATCTTACTTGTAGGTGAAACAGGAACAGGAAAATCTACTCTGATCAACGCTCTGTTCAACTACACCATGGGAGTGAAGTTTGAGGACAACATCTGGTTTGAGATCGTAGAAGAAGAAAAGAGAAGTCAGTCAGAGAGTCAGACATCAGATGTGATCACGTACGAGATCTTTGGATATGAAGGTAAAACTCTGCCCTACTCTCTGACCATCATCGATACTCCTGGATACGGAGACACCAGAGGTATCGAATATGATGAATTAGTCAGTCAAAGAATATTTGACTTGTTCCGCTCAGACGATGGAGTTCATGAACTTTCTGCAGTGGGTCTGGTGATGAAGGCGAGTGAGAATCGAGTGAGTGATCGAATGAGCTACATCTTGGATTCAGTGACGTCTCTGCTTGGGAAAGACATTGAGAAGAACATCGTACCTCTGATCACACACTCAGATGGAAGAAGACCTGAAAATGTTCTGAAAGCTCTTGAAGCTGCAAACATTAAACGTGCCAAAGATGAAGACAATGAACCTGTTTACTTCCTGTTTAATAACTGCCAGAATGAACAGAGAACAGAAGAAGATGAGCTTCCTTTAGGGAATGCATGGAAGATAACAGAGAGAGGAATGAAACGATTCACAGACTTCCTGAAAGAATCTAAACCTCGACAGAAGGTCCAGAAACAGGAAATGATGAAAACACAAGAGAATGAAAGAACCAGAAAAGACCTGCAGTGCAAGTTTAGTCAACAAGAAGCAGCTGGTTTGACACTGAGGTAGGTGAACAACATCAGACAGCTGTGTAGACAACAAGATCTACACTGTTCATATAAATGTTTAAACTTGATGAAAAAATACTACTTTTTAAAGAAACACGGTCACCTTTTGAATTTTAGATGTTTGATTCTGGTGAACAGTGTCCTCTGTGTATAACTGTTCTTTATTGATTAGTGTTTAATTATCATTTGTTGATCTACATCACTCAAAGCAGAGCCAGAGTTTATTTTATAGTATCAGCTGCTGTTAGTTTCCTTGCCAACAACACTTAACAGGATACTAAGAGGATTCATATATCACTTCCTGTCATAGTTGAGCCTCTTTCCTGCTCTCAGCTTCAGTCATCAGATCAAAGCACAGCATCAGTGTGTTCAGCTGCACTTCAGTAACCAGCTTACAGTCAGCTGATTTCTGTCCTGTCATGTAAACCAGAAAACTGGTTTCTATATTCACAGTAGAGAATCAGAGAAACCTGAAGTGCATCTAAATGATCTTATTTAATCGTTCCTCCAGACTGAGATCTGCACAGAATCTCTGATGACTCAGATCAAACACATGAAACTAAAGTATGACATTCACAACAGTTTGTACTGAACTTTTTCAGGACATTTGGTTAAAATGTTTACTCCATTTGGATGGAAACTTGAAGTTAGTGGAATTAGCTCTGCAGAAGTTACTGGAAGCTATCGGCCTGTTTATCTGTAATGTTCACAAGTTTAGACCAATGCTGACAAAGCAGCTCTGATACACATACAAGATAGTCTTTAAATAAAAATGTTAACTTCATCAGAATACTACAATACATAATAATAATAATATTAATAATAATAATAATAATAAATATCATCATCATTGCTGTATTCTGGTTATGTTTGTAATAATTCTATTTATCAAGTAGAAAATATATTGAAAATATTTTTTCACCACAGCCAAAGATTTTAGTTTTTCTTGACAACTGATTTCATATTTCAAAATGTGTTGTCATTAAAAGGAAAATCTGAATTTCGTGTTTGGAGGTTTGCATGTGTATTTTAAATGTTCTAACTAAAGGCAGTGGTATGTTACAGCAAAAGGAGATACTGTTAAATTAAACTTTAACTGACTGTAATCTGAGTCCATCTCAAGGACTCAAGTTGAACTAAGATGGTGGAGAGGACGCTGGCGCTGCTCTGTTCGCCCTTCTCCACCCGCGATTTTCTTAAATTTACTACTCTTATACTAGTTCTCCTTGTGTCTACTTTCCTCCTACTTTCAACACCTTCTGTTCGACACCTTTCTGGTACTCGGATCTGACTACAATCTCCCCCTCTACCCGTGGAGTAGGCACCTACCTGCTTGGATCTCCTGCTGTCAACATTGCCCTCCGGGAAATAAAAACTCTGCGGGCCTAACCACCTCCGTCCCTGTCGGGTTGCCGACCTCCGTCACTCCGGTTTCATTTGCTTCTGTCGTCCTGTCATGGTCTGGATTGTCCTCGCTTCCCTCTCTGTTCTCCATCTGAGTTGGCTGACGTTACTAGCCAGCGAGCTCGCGGCTAGCTGGCTGCCGACTAGTGCTGGCATCGCATGGCTAGCTGCTAACGCTACTAGCAGTGTCAGCAGGACCAACGACAGCATGGTGCTAAAACACCGGCATCCCATCTCCGAACTTCTCCAACCACACTCTTCACCAAACACTCCTCCCGGGCACGTTACATCCAACAGCATCAATGAACTCGGACTTCCTTGTCGGCCACGATACGTCCATAGAGGCAGCCGGAGAAAGTTTGTTTACTCCGGCTCAGGGAATTCAATTCCTTCTCTGTGGGCCAATCGGCACCCTCCAAAGGCACGTCGTCATCACCATAACAATCACAACGTGCGCACTGTTTACCTCACTCCTCTACCCAAAGCTCCTCAACCCATCACCAATAGAAACCCATCTCATCTGAAATTTGCTCTTCTCAACACCCGTTCACTTAATAAAAAAAGGACTTCTCCTCAGTGAATTTATTTCTGACAGCACTGGATTTTCTCTGTCTCACCGAAACTTGGCAAAAACCCATGGACTATTTTTCACTCAATCAAGCCACACCCCCTGGATACTCCTACATTGACAAACCTTGTCTGGATGGTCGAACTGTAGGTGGAATTGCCATCATTCATCGCCATGACATCAAAACCAGTGCAACATCCATCCCAACCCCTTCATCATTCGAATCCCTTTCTTTTAAACTATCTGGTCCCAAGCCCCTGGTCATCGCAGTCATTTACCGTCCCCCCAAGCCCGACCCTGCCTTTCCCTCCGATGTATCTGCATTCCTTGCCCAGCTCTATGCTATATCTCCATCTGTTCTCCTCCTGCGCGATTTCAACACTCATGTTGACTCCTCTGACTGCAAACCAGCAACCGAACTTCTGGAAATCCTCTCATTCTTCAACATCACCCAGCACGTTGATTTTCCAACCCATCACAAAGGCCACACCCTGGATCTGGTCTGTTCCACTGGAGTCACCATCAGTCACCTGGCCAGTAACAACCTTCACATCTCCGACCATCTGGCCATCACTTTCCAAACTCACACTCCCTCCCCCTATGAGAAGCAAAAACGCACCATCACCTTCCGCAACCTCAAGTCCATCAACCCATCCTCTCTCTCCACATGTCTTTCTGAGTCCATCTCAAAACTCACCATCACCCACAACAACTCCCCCGACAACCTGGTCAACTGCTAAAACTCATCACTTTCATCCTGCCTTGACCAGCTTGCACCCGTTCAGTCTAAACTGGTCTCATTCACCCACTCTGCCCCATGGTACACTGACGAACTCCACCACCTCAAATCTAAACAACGCCAACCGGTCTTACTGTTCACCAGGAAATGTATAAACAACATCTACAGCTCTACAAAGACACCCTGAACTCTACCCGCTCCTCCTACTACTCCGGAATCATCCAGTCTGGCAGCAGCAATCCAAGGACCCTCTTCACCACCATTAACACACTCCTCAAACCAATGGACACCATCTCACACTCCTTCTCAGTTGAAAAATGCAATAACTTCCTATCCTTCTTCAGTGACAAAATCAGCACAATCCACAGTCAGTTGAACACCTACCCCGCTCCATGTCCCGAACCTGGGCCCCCCCTAACCACTGGTAAATCCTTCTCCACCTTTGCTACCATCACCTCCTCTGATCTCTCCTCCACAGTCTCAACCATGAAATCATCAACCTGCAACCTGGACCCGCTTCCCACCACACTTCTAAAGGCCTGTCTCCCTGCTCTCACCACCCTCATCACAACCACTGTAAACTCCTCTCTTTCCTCTGGCCATGTCCCATCCTCCCTAAAGCTTGCATCAGTCACCCCCATACTAAAGAAACCCGGCCTGGATCCCGATTCCCATAACAACTACCGCCCCATTTCCAATCTGCCTTTTCTATCTAAAATCCTGGAACGTGTTGTTGCCAAACAACTCATCACCTACCTAGACTCCAACGACCTCTTCGAACTCTTCCAATCTGGTTTACGCTCTAAACACAGTACAGAAACTGCCCTCCTCAAAGTGACAAATGACCTTCTGCTGTCCTCTGACACCGGCTCCCTCAATATCCTCATCCTCCTTGACCTCAGTGCTGCCTTTGACACGATCCACCACTCCATTCTCATCTCCCGTCTTCAATCCACCCTCGGCATCACTGGCACCGTCCTCTCCTGGCTCAGATCCTATCTCTCCGACAGACACCAATTCATTGCCATCAACAACTGTCAATCAGCCACTGCTCCTCTCATCCACGGAGTCCCCCAGGGCTCTGTGCTTTGTCCACTCCTCTTCATTCTATACATGCTTCCATTTGGTCAGATCCTCCGTCACCATGGTCTCCAGTTCCACTGCTACGCCAATGACACATAGCTTTACCTCCCCTCCAAAACCATCACTGCCTCCACCCTCTCAACCCTCTCCAACTGTTTGACTGCCATTAAGACCTGGATGCAAAATAACTTTCTCAAACTCAACTCCAACAAATCCGAAGTCCTCATCATTGGTCCTGACTCCCTTACCCACTCCACTCAGAACTTCTCCCTCAACATTGACGGCTCCACCATCACCCCCTCCACCAAAATCCGTAACCTTGGAGTTATCCTGGACCCCACTCTCTCCTTCCTCCCCCATGTCAACCATATCACCAAAACCGCCTTTTTCCACCTCCGAAACATCGCCCACCTCCGCCCCAACCTGTCAACTACCGCTGCTGAGACACTCATTCATGCTTTCATTACATCCAGTCTTCTCTACGGCACCACCACCAAAGTCCTCAATAAACTCCAATACGTCCAGAACTCTGCTGCACGCCTCCTCACCGGTACCCGCTCCAGAGAACACATCACACCTGTCCTCCGTGAACTTCACTGGCTTCCAATCAAACACAGAATCAACTTTAAAATCTTCCTCACCACCTACAAGGCCCTCAACAACTTAGCCCCCCCCTACCTTGCTGACCTCCTTCATCACCACGCCCCCTCCCGATCCCTCAGGTCCGTCTCTGCCAACTAGCTACAAGTCCCCCGGACTAAGCGCCGGACTTGGGGTGATCGGGCCTTCTCTGTTGCTGCCCCCACCCTATGGAATTCACTCCCCCCTCAAATAAAAATCTCCCCAACCCTCTCCTCTTTCAAATCTGCACTAAAAACACACCTTTTCATACTAGCCTTCAACTCCTAGCTCCCACTGTACTCTTCATGTTTTAACCTCTGTTTTTGTTTGTTTTTTAACCTTTTATAATTAATAAAGATTTGTTTACATAGTTTTAATAGGGAAATAGGGAAATTGTAAAGCGTCTTTGAGCACCGCATAAAGCGCTATATAAATGTGATTTATTATTATTATTATTATTATCTCTGTCCTCACAGTCAAAACCAGAAATCACATTTAGACTAAAATCCCCAAATGTGGCTGTTTAGTTTGACTTAATTCATATCTCCACATCATTATTTTTATTCATGATGTACAATCACATATGGCACAGCAGTATTTATACTCCACTGTACTATTATTAATACATGAAACCAGACAACCAGAAAATTAGAAATGTATTAAATGTATCAGTGATGAGAAAGGAACGTGTTGACTGAATCTAAACTCTGTCTTCACAATCTTCACAGTCCTCTGATCTCTTCAGGATCTCCTGCTGTCTACCAGCTGAGACCAAAGGAAGAGAAGTTTGGGACTCTGACAAGAAAAACTGTTGGAGAGAAAAACCTGAACAAGATAAACAAAACCATCTTACTTGTAGGTGAAACAGGAACAGGAAAATCTACTCTGATCAACGCTCTGGTCAACTACACCATGGGAGTGAAGTTTGAGGACAACATCTGGTTTGAGATCGTAGAAGAAGAGAAGAAATATCAGTGTGAGAGTCAGACATCAGATGTGATCATGTACGAGATCTTTGGTTATGAAGATGAAACTCTGCCCTACTCTCTGACCATCATCGATACTCCTGGATACGGAGACACCAGAGGGATTGAACATGATGTCAACATCAGTCAAAGATTATTTGACTTGTTCCGCTCAGTCGATGGAGTTCATGAACTTTCTGCAGTGGGTCTGGTGCTGAAGGCGAGTGAGAATCGAGTGAGTGATCGACTGAAGTACATCTTTGATTCAGTGACGTCTCTGTTTGGGAAAGACATTGAGGAGAACATCGTACCTCTCATCACATACTCAGATGGATTAACACCTGAAGATGCTCTGAAAGCTCTTGAAGCTGCAAACATTAAATGGGCCAAAGATGAAGAGAATGAACCCGTTCACTTCCTGTTTAATAACTACCCGAACACAAAGAGAACAAAGAAAACAAAACTTACTTTAGAGAATGCATGGAGGGTAACAGAGGCAGGAATGAAACAATTCACAGACTTCCTGAAAAAATCTAAACCCCAGAAGCTGAATAAAACAGTTGAAGTGATGAACTCACGGATCAGACTGACAGCCTGCATCCAAAACCTGCAAGAAAGAATCCAGCTGATTGAACTGAAACAGAGAGTGATCCAACAGACTGAAGAAGCTCTGAAGAAACATGAAGAGGAGATGAAGAAGAATGACAAGTTCACTGTAGAAGTAAATGAGGTCTGCAAAGAGAAAAGAATCATTGATGGTGGGATGCGGAAGTTGTTTTTTTATGAAGGAGCTGTCTGTTGTATCGTCTGTAAAGAGAACTGTCACTATCCTGGATGCACAATGGCCTGGTATCCTAAACACTGTGAGGTCATGAAAGATGGTTGCTGTACAGTTTGTACCAAGAAGTGTCCCGTATCAGCTCATGTGAAAGACAAGTGGAGATATGTGACCAAGACCAAGAAAGTGAAGAAGACCCTACAAGATATGAAACAGAAGTATGAGAAGAGTAAGTCGGAGAATGACAAGATGAGGAGCCTGATGGAAGGTTTTGAAACAGAGATGGAAAAACTGAAATCAGAGAAGACACAACTGCTGGATGAGTCCTACCAACATGTGGAACATCTGGAGCGGATTGCCTTGAATGTTAATTCACTGTCCACTCATGTCCACTTGGACTTCCTGATTGAGAAGATGAAGGAGAAGAGTGATAAAGGAAGGGTCCAGAAACTGAAACAGATAGCAGGTCGAGTGGATGAAAAAACCAGAGCACAGCTGCAGTACATACATGATAAACTAACATCAGTCCCCTTATGTCTCCTTGGACTTCGTATTTGAGTTGAATGGAGAAACAAATCTGTTCTGCGGTACATGTTTGCTGAACCAACATTTTGGTAAAGTAAATAAAAATAAAATGAAGTAGATGAACAACATCAGACAGCTGAGTAGACAACAAGATCTACACTGTTCATACAAATGTTTAAACATCACAAACATTATTTCATTATAATCCTTTTAATTACAATGTTGATGTAAAATCTCCATCAGAAAAGAATTGAATCTTCTCTTAAATTTCAGGTGTGTGATTGTGAGAAACAGGAGCTCTGTTGCTGTTTGTTCTTGTAGTTTAATGTTTAATTATGGACGTCTGGTCACTGTTCAGATTACAGAGGAATCATTAGTTGATCCACATCAGTCAAAGCAGAGCCACAATCTGTCTCACAGTAACAGCAGCTGTTGCTTTTCTTCTTATCAATACTCTGTTTTTACATCACTTCCTGTCATAGTTGAGCCGCTTTCCTGCTCTCAGCTTCAGTCATCAGATCAAAACAAAGCATCAGTGTGTTCAGCTGCACTTCAGTAACCAAGAAACAAGAAGCACACACCTGCTTTCAGTAGTTGGAGTAGGGGATTATAGAAACCTGATGGACATTTCTCTGCCATGTTCACACAATCTAATTGTTTCTATTTCTTACTTTTATTTTGACTTTAAGTTTTGATGCATATCTTTTGCTTATATTTTGATGGAGTTTAAATATCACTGAGCAATAGTTTTGTTTTATATGTAATATTTTTGACATGTATAAAAACAGTATTTTTGATATATTTCAGATTTTTGTTTTTATTTACACACAACTGCACAACGCAGGCAAGTGCTGAACTGAGTTTTGCCATGCTTACATTACATTTATAACTGACTTCAAATACCTTTATTAACTGTTTTTGGCACTTCTCTTGTTTTTTTATAATTTTATTATTTTTATGTAGCTTAATTTTAGTCTTCTTAATCTTTTTTTTAATCTTTTTTAATTCATTATATTTTTTAAGGAGAGCAGCAAAGTAAGAATTTCATGACATTGTCTGAACCTGTGTGTTTTTATTATGCATATAACAATAAACGTCTTGATTCTAATGTTAATCATATTATATCTGTATAATCACTGTGGAATGATGCTAAATGCTAATTGATGAGGACTTGGGTTGATTGGAGGTGTGGGAACACCCAAAGGGAGGATTATATGGTTTTGTATTTGCTTCTGTTTGATCAGATTTTCTTCACGTGTATTTGAATCATACAGCTTGTAATGATGAGTTTAATATTTCAGATCACACAGGCCATGTGGGAACACTTGTATTCATTCATGTTGTTTATTTTCTAAGCAGTGATATTTGAGTGGTTGCAGTATATTGTGTTATTCTACATGAAATCATTTTTCTGTGAATGATGAATAAAATGTGAGCTTGATGAAATCAGTTTGCTCAGAGTGTCTTCACTGGATCATCAGCTGCTTTCTGAGTCTGTTGAAGCTTCTGCTGAACTTTGTTCATTAAATGTCTGTTTGACTTTATTCTGAGCAGCAAGTCTGACAGAGACTCAAAGAAAACACAGCTCACAGCATCATAATGTTATTAAACTGTGCACACTTCTAGTAGTACATCAAACTAGAACTGATATTATAACTGATATATAGAACTTACATTAAATTTAAAATGTTCATTTTTTAACTTCAGTCTACAATCTGATCAAGAACATCCACATGGTAGAAAACATGCAAAAATATGTAAATAAATAAAAATATTTACAACAAAAAAACGAATCAAACATCCAGTCAGTAATGTTTTTAATCAATAAAGTTAAATTGAATCTATAATTGAGTAATTCTTCATTTTGTCCACCAGGTGGCGACATAGTCATGTTGTTCACTGAGCAGCATCACAGAGAAATCACATTTATAAACTATTAACAGTCATTTTAGTTCATTAATGTTTTACTTTATCATGTAAATAATTTTCTGTATTTATGAGGAATATTTTATATAGATTTCTAAATATTTACAGCTCGTTCAGTCATCAAGAATAATAATGTAAAACTGGATATTTGCTGATTGTTTAGTTTTTGCTTTACATTTTTATTTTATATATTTTTGCATTTACAATTTTACAATTTGAATGTTCTTGTTCATATTGTTAAGTCTTTGTGTTTGTCTTGTTTGTGTGTATTTAATATCACAGTTGGACAGTTTTACCCAGAATTCAAATACAAAAAGGAAAACAAAGAATAAAAGGATTAAGTGGCAAATAATATTTTATTGTTTTTGAATCAGAATTCACTAGATGTAGTTATTTTAAAACCATAAATGTGTTTAATGAAGGCAGTTTATTAACATTTAAATGAGTTAACTTCATGATTGTGTAAAAGATTCATATCTTGTTATTACATTTGTTTAATTACACATAAAAACTCAACCAGAGAAACTGATCATTTATGTGAAAATGAACAAAAACTGTATTTCTGTACAACATGAGCTGCATATATCTGAATCTGGTGTTGTGGTTTTAGTCATTTAAAAACCTCGTCTGTGAAACATTATATTTAATTTAAGTACATTTACACCTGAAGGATTCATTAACTGCCTGCATCTGCAAGAATGGTACAAACTATAAAAACTGCTTCTCCTGCTAATAATGCTCATAAAACTGCTCCATTACAAATAAAAGTGTTAATTTCCTGTAAAATCATTTGGCAAAAAGACAACAAATAGTTTTGATATATATAAATTTACAATATTAGTGAAAATGTACAAAAGACTCAGTGATGATGGTGATGAAGTCTTCATTTACTGGGATTTGACAGAATTACTGAAAAACATTCATATTAAATAAAACATGAAACTAAAATCAAATAAGTAAAAACACAGTTATAATAATGAGGATCATTACATTAATTAATAAAAGCTTGTCATTAAAATCGTGTTGGGGAGGATAAAAACATAAAAACATAAAAACACAAAAACATAAAAACATAAAAACAATCAATGGAGAACAAATAAGTCATAAAAACTGAGTCTGCTGGATGATTTGAAGCAAGTGTTCAAACCTGCTAAATGACTCATTTCACTAGATAACGTAAATAACAACAATTAATATTAATACATAGTAGAGTGGTTTACTATAGTGTATAATAATAATAATGGTTAAGAATAAACAATGACATATTTCTACAGAGAGGTTAGATAGTTAATGAACCCTGAAGGAAAGATTATATATTAACGACAGAAATATCTAAAGTACATTAAAGCTGTTAAAATAAAACCATTGAACCTGCAGCATGAGAGTTTGTTCCAGCTCTAACAGACGGGCTGTAAAACAATAAAAACAATAATAATTCATTCATTTTTAGGGGTGCTGGGATCAGATTTAGGGGGGCTTGAGCACCCATAAAATAGTCTAAATTCACCACTGATTTGAAGCCAGAACTTAAATCCACTTCCTCTTCCAGACAGAATAATGAGGAACCAATATTTAACCCTCCTGTCGTCTTCAGGTCAGTTTTGACCCGGTAGGACAACAGGCATTAACTCAAAAATTAGGTATAGTTTAAGTTAAATGATCATAATTTCCCAAAAAATATGTGTAGGACAGCAGGAGCTCCATCTCATCATGGAGCTCCTGGAGAAGATGGGCGTCTGCTACTGCATCAACAAACCCCGCAGCAAACCTCTGAACGGGGCCACCGCCTGGTACGAGTTCCCCAGCCTCGGCCCGCGGCAGCTCCGGTTCCATAAAGCAGGATTACCAAATAAACCAGGCTTATTTTGTTAGTCTGGCTCATTTTCCAGCCGATCCGGATCCATAAAGCAAGCTCAGCATTGTTCAAGCTCAGTTACCTTAACCTGAGTTGCTGCTTAGCCGTAACACTGACCTGAAAGAAAAGAGACGACATATTCCACTCTGTAGAGTTTGTGGTGGATCTTTCCATTGTGAATCTGTTTGATCTGTGTTTGACATCATGGGCTGCTTGTGAATGGCATGCACACACAGTTAGTCTGAATACTCGAGTCTGTCTTTAATTAGTCTGATCAGCTTTTATGGAACCGCTGTAGCCTGATCTCATTTGTTAGGCTCATTCAAGTCAGGTGTTCAACAATACGCCTCGCTTTTCTGAGCAGGCTTTATGGAACGGACCGGGTCAAGGTAAAAACAGAAAAGAACCAGACACTGCCATGACACCTCTCTTCAAACAAGTTATAAAGTTATTACATTTACTAACTTCCATGTAGAAACATTTTCATGCAGCTTCCATATAACACATTTGCAGTCATACATAAACAGATCACAATCAACATCAGTAACTTACTCAATTTAATTTAGCCAGTGTATAAATACAGGAAGTGGATGGTTGCCCCTTCCTTTTGTCTGTGGAACACATGATGGGTATGATATGTGGCACAAAAGGAAAATATTAACTTATGGAACTCAGAACTAAACCAGTAAACAATAAATTAAACTTAACAAGACTTGTCTGTGTTTTACTTGTATGTGAACTGTAACCAAATATAACCCGGTAGAGTATGTGAAGAAGGCTTGTGGCTAATATCACTAGGCAAGCAGAGGCAGCATCACTCGCCAGCGCTGAATTCATTCATCCAGCAGAGAGGAGAAAACACAGAGCAGCGTGGTTGTGCAGCCCGAGGAGCCGAGGGATCTGCCCCAGGATGCTGGACCACCTTCAGAGGTGTCATGGGCTGAAATTGGTGAAACACCGGTGAAAGGCGGGGCCCACCTGAAGACCCGTAGAACGCACCAAGGGCCCAAACCACAAGGTTTAATCAGTTGGACTTGTGCAGGTGTGATTGCTAGCCATCATTCTCATATCGGACTTTCCCTGCTCTTGAGATGATAGCAATGAACTCACCCTATTACAGACCTTTTCTCTGTCTGCAAGTTACTGATTAACCTTCGTGTCGTCCTCCCGGGTCAAATTGACCCCGTCAGTTTTGACTGTTCCTTCTTTCCTCCCTTACTTCCTTCAGTCTGTCCTTCCTCCCTCCCTCTTTCCTTCCTTCCTTATTTCCTTCCTCCATCCCCCTTTCTTCCTTCCTTCCTCCCTTCCTTCTTTCCTCCCTCTCTCCTTATCTCTTTCTTTCCTCCCCCCTACCTTGCTCCCTTCCTTCTTTCCTCCCTCCTTATTTCCTTCCCTGCTCCCTTCCTTCCTTCCTTTCCTTCCTCCCTTCCTTCTTTCCTCTCTCCCTCCTTCTCTCTTTCTTTCCTCCCCCCTACCTTGCTCCCTTCCTTCTTTCCTCTGTCCTTCCTTCCTTTCCTCCCTCCTTTCCCTACTACGTTCCTTCCTTCCTTTCCTCCCTCCTTTCCTTCCTTCCTTCCCTCTTACCTTCCTTCCTTCCTTCTTTTCCTTCCTTCCCTCCTACCTTACTTCCTTTCCTTCCTTCCTTCCCTCCTACCTTCTTTCCTTCCTTTCCTCCCTCCTTTCCTTCATTCCTTCCCTCCTTCCTTCCTCCCTCCTTTCTTTCCTTCTTCCTCCCTTCCTTCCTTCTTCCTCCCTTCCTTCCTTCTTCCTCCCTTCCTTCCTTGACTCGAGGACATATCGGACTTTCCCTGCTCTTGAGATGATAGCAATGAACTCATCCTATTACAGACCTTTTCTCTGTCTGCAAGTTACTGATTACTGACTGACCTATGGCTAAATAAACTATTAACAAGCATGGTTCAAATAATAAGCTATATATACTATAAACTATATATACCGAAATAAAGGAGCAAATGGATCATTCTCACCCGCTGTGTTACAGTCTATCACAACGGCAGCCTCAGTTAACCCTAACCTTAACCCTGCATCATAATGTTTGTTTTTGCTTTGTTTCTTTGGACTTTGGGTTACATAACTATGTATGAAACCTGCTATACAAATAAAGTCTGATTGATTGATAAGGAATCCCACTGTTTTCTTGCCAAGACCCGCCCTACTCTGACTCAGATTGGCTTACCTTGATGTTGTTACCCTTACCAATCTCACTCCTCCTAAACCTAACCAACCCAAGCAACAAAGGCAATAAGTACTGGCCTATCAGAGGCAGAGAAGGGCAGGTCCTGTCAAGAGAAGCAGCGACTCAGAGAAAGATTCTAATAGCAAAATAAAGTGTAAAATGTTGCACACAGGTGGGATTGCTCACGTTTGTTTTTCAGTGAACTGAGAGCTGCTTGCATACATAGAGGTATTTTCTAATATGGTCAATTCTTGTCAGAAATCTCGGTGTTCCCTCTTGTGGTTAAACTGAGACAGTGCCATTACCAGAGACCAGCAGTGTGGACATTAAAGGACAGGTTCAGGGATTCAAGTTTTTACGTTTTAAGGAAGTTTTATTTATACAGTAACAGTTCCTACTCTCCGTACTGACTCTGAAGATATTCTGTCTGACCGAGATGACAAGATGTTCTCATGCAGGACTTTTACTTGTAATGAATAATTACATACATTAGCCTGCTTTATGACACTGATACAATTTTGTAAAACATTTTCTATCATTATTTTGTTCATTTACGTAATGGTGGCTACATATGTCACCTCTTCTTTGATTGAGGGGGTTTATATCTTGTGTTTTGTACGATTGAATAGAGTTGGTATTTTCCTAAAAATAGGCTAACTTGAGAAGAACTAGTAACCTGGCTGGATGTAACTCCAGTTCTATGAGTACAGGAGTATACAGGCCCCTCTAATGGGCTTCACTGTTGATTGTTACTCATTTGCTCATTGCAATAACACAACTTGCATTAAAGAGTTCAGACATCCACATTTAATGTAAAGGGATGCATCACTAGCACAACCAGTGGAGGCGTTGACATGTCCATGTGGTTTGACATATGTGGGACAGACAAAACGACCATAAACATTTGGATTTTAGAACAAAAAAGCTTCATTAGGAGATCTAACTTCTCCTGTAGCAAAACATCTCTTTACACACAGCCACACAATATCCAGGCTACACTGACAAGACATTGAAAAAGTGCATTGTAGTAAGTGAGCGATTGTTACGATGTGGTTTTGATAATATTTAGTAAATATTTTTGTCTGACATTGTATTGATATTTTGTTTTTTGTGTGTTTTTTAAGATAGAATGATACAACTCAATGAAATTAGAGGAGAGTGCCATGTTAAGCAAGTTTAGAGAACTATTAATAGCTAGTACTGTATGTAATTTGTCCCAAAAAAACTACATTTATTAAGTTTTTGTTTATTTCAATCTGGAGTGATGCTACTTGATGTCTTCCAAAGATAATATGTGATTTATATGTAACCTGAAGAGGGTGCTATAACATAGAAAGCAAGCTGGGAAAGAGACAGGTGATTTATTGATTTAACAATAATTTAAGTGATTGTCCTGTAGGATTATAATCTGCCACCATATTGATGATCAGTCAATATAACGACACCAGTATCACAATTTATTATTTTCCTGACAATTCAGGCTCATGTAAAAGAGGAAATGATTTTGGGAGTTTGATCTGTGATGCAGGGCCGGTCCTAGGATTTTGGTGGCCCTAAACAAGATTTTATATGTGGCCCAAAAACGCTTCCAGCACAAGCACCAAATCACACACTGCTCATAACTGGATGAAAATGAACACATAAACACACAAACTAGAGATAGGCAAATCAATTAACAGCAAATCTCTTACTTTATTTTAAAACATCTATTAACAATATATTAAAATATGAGCAGTCAACATATTTACATGATAAAAGCAACACTCCTGCACATCACAAGGTCTATAAGTAAAGACAAACGAACGCCAGTAAAACCAGTAAAACCAAAATTACTTTGATAAAATGAATAGCAAGTAACAATCAATATCAGAGTGCAAAATATTCAAAAATATTAAAATTTGAGAGGCTAAAAAAGAAAGCAACTTGTACAAAACAAGGTCTATAAGTAAAGCCAATGACATACAGTATCTCACAAAAGTGAGTACACCAATCACATTTTTGCAAATATTTTATTATATCTTTTCATGGGACAACATTATAGAAATGAAACTTTGATATAACTTAAAGCAGTGAGTGTACAACTTGTATAGCAGTATAGATTTACTGTCCTCTGAAAATAACTCAACACACAGCCATTAATGTCCAAACAGCTGGCAACACAAGTGAGTACACCTCACAGTGAACATGTCCAAATTGTGCCCAATTGTGTCGTTGTCCCTCCCGGGTGTCATGTGACTCGTTAGTGTTACAAGGTTTCAGGTGTGAATTGGGAGCTGGGCTGTTAAATTTGGTGTTTTCTCTCTCATACTCTCATACTGGTCACTGGATATTCAACATGACGCCTCATGGCAAAGAACTCTCTGAGGATCTGAAAAATGTAATTGTTGCTCTTCATAAAGAAGGTCTAGGCTATAAGAAGATTGCTAACACCCTGAAACAGAGCTACAGCACGGTGGCCAAGATCATACAGAGGTTTTCCAGGACATGTTCCACTCGGAACAGGCCTCGCCAGGGTCGACCAAAGATGTTGAGTCAACGTGTTCAGCGTCATATCCAGAGGTTGGCTTCAAAAAATAGACGAATGAGTGCTGCCTGCATTGCTGCAGAGGTTGAAGAGGTGGGGGGTCAGCCTGTCAGTGCTCAGACCATACGACGCACACTGCATCAAATTGGTCTGCATAGCTGTCTTCCCAGAAGGAAGCCTCTTCTGAAGCTGATGCACAAGAAAGCCAGCAAACAGTTTGCTGAAGACAAGCAGTCCAAGGACATGGATTACTGGAACCATGTCCTATGGTCTGATGAGACCAAGATAAAGTTGTTTGGCTCAGATGGTGTCACCGTGTGTGGCGGCACCCTGGTGAGGAGTACAAAGACAACTGTGTCTTGCCTACAGATAAGCATGGTAGTGGTAGCGTCATGGTCTGGGGCTGCATGAGTGCTGCCGGCACTGGGGAGCTGCAGTTCATTGAGGGAAGCATGAATTCAAACATGTACTGTTACATTCTGAAACAGAGCATGATCCCCTCCCTTTGGAAACTGGGCCGCAGGGCAGTTTTCCAACATGATAACGACCCCAAACACACCTCCAAGATGACAACTGCTTTGATGAGGAAGCTGAAGGTAAAGGTGATGGACTGGCCAAGTATGTCTCCAGACCTAAACCCAATTGAGCACCTGTGGGGAATCCTCAAGCGGAAGGTTGAGGAGCGCAAGGTGTCCAACATCCACTAGCTCCGTGATGTCATCATGGAGGAGTGGAAGAGGATTCCAGTAGCAACCTGTGCAGCTCTGGTGAATTCCATGCCCAAGAGGGTTAAAGCAGTGCTAGATAATAATGGTGGTCACACAAAATATTTATAGTTTGGGCACAATTTGGACATGTTCACTGTGAGGTGTACTCACTTGTGTTGCCAACTGTTTAGACATTAATGGCTGTGTGTTGAGTTATTTTCAGAGGACATTAAATCTATACTGCTATACAAGTTGTACACTCACTACTTTAAGTTATATCAAAGTTTCATTTCTATAATGTTGTCCCATGAAAAGATATAATAAAATATTTGCAAAAATGTGATTGGTGTACTCACTTTTGTGAGATACTGTATAAGCATGAACACCATTATGTCACACACAATGCGTCTACGTAACCATGGCAACACACTGCACCCAGAGCCCTGTAGATCTCTGGTTGCAACTGGTGTGTCTATAAAACGGTTGATAAGTTGATTTGAGCATCATGTAACCCAGCGAAACAACTCGTTTCACTGCAAGGGCTTCATTCACCTGTCATATCATGATATCTGGACAGTCTAGAAGAGACACACAATTACATTATTTTATCTCAGTTTAAGTTAGCAGGCGGCTAACCGGAAGTTAGCTTCCCAACCCGCAGACGTACTGGACAGTGGGCAGATTCTCAAGATTTAAAATCTCTTAATGTGAACTACACAGAGATTTATCTGCTTTTGATAGGCTTAATCAAAGTTGTGTGAACTCATTTGACAAGGGCTTAAATGTAACGGACGTTCATTTATATGTAAAAGTCCAACACTGCAGTTTGTGGAGCAGGCAACACAGAAAGTGATGTGCCCCCCCTAGTGGTTGTGGCCCTAAACAACTGCATAGACCGTTTATGCCACGGGCCGGCCCTGCTGTGATGTGAAAATAGTGTAAAAAAAAGATTGTGAAAATCATTACATATTTAATGGATTTATGTCCTGTTTAATTAAGACTTTCATTTAATCCTCACATACTATTTTAGAGCAGTAAAAACACCTTAAACACATTTCTTTCAGTTTGACTTTTCCAAATGCGACACAGAATATCCAGATATGGATTCCCATTTTTGTACATAAAAGTGTACAACTGTGACCCATATTCATTAAAAAAAAATCAAACATGTTTTGTTCTTCAGATTCTGTAAAATGTTCTCCTGATCCATCATATAATGAGATTGTTCATGTTTTTTTCTCCATAAACAAACAGAAGACACACTGCTCTGTGGCAGCTTCATTAATTTCACAGGAATAAAAACAATGTCTGACATAAATGTGTGGAGCATAAATATATATTTCACTTTTCCATCATTTCAATCATTTTCATCCTGTGACCCTTTGTGGGGTACCGAACCTCCAGTTGGAAGCTATGCTACTACAAATCTTGAGTTATAAATGTAAATTCCATATTAAACATCATGTTAATAATTTAAAAAAACTTGATGGATTGTTCCAGATGAATCCGATCCAACAGTGAATAAAACAGCTGTAATCTTCATTACTAAGTTATAGATGTTCTCTGTGAATAGTTGCACAACATTTTTAAATGTGGAACATTGAAGTTGTTTTATGTTCTATCTATAGTAGTTTCTATCTGCTACCAATTCAAATTCAGTCTTTCTTTTCCTCTCTAGAGGAAAAAACTGCTTCTTACATGTTAATAATCCAAAACATGAAGATACTTAAAAAAAAAAAAAGAAAAAAAAAAGACATCAGTGCACTGAGTAACAAGCACAAGTTAATTGAAGGCCAGTTTGTATGAGTACGTTTCTACTTGGTTTTAAAAGTGACTGAGGATGCCTCTTTAATGTCTGCTGGAGAGCAGGAAAGGTTCTGCTTCAAACACTATAAAATGTTATCAGTGTTCAAAGTCCAGAGAGATGCAGACTAACATGACCCATATCCTGATATTATTATCCCTACCCTGATCATTAAAAACCTAATCTAAATTTTTGTAATGTCATAAAACGGTTGTGTGTCTTGTAGACGATCCACAAGTTGAGTCCAGACGTTGCTCCTCATTTGGATTCAGCCAAAGTAACAGTGAGCACGCTCAGTGCTGCTCTACCTGCTCAGCCTCACACAGGTTCTGCAGACAAACAGGTGAGAACAAACATCTTATCAAAAAATCCCTCACATTCCCCCCTTTTGACACAAAGTGTCAACCAAATATTTACATAATAACATCAGGCATCACCATGTAAAATTGAAATACAACTAAGGGAAAAACACATTACTACGAAAAGACAATGGGCCAAATGCAAGTATATGTTCGTATTTTTCTTCTTAAATCTGTCGTATTTTTTTCGTGAGGTGGAATTTACGAGTGTGCCATGTCGGATTCACCAAACACTCGTATCACCAGGAAACAGTCGTAAATGACCTTCGTAAACATGATGAATCCCACCTGTTCTAAATGAACGCGCGTTCCCGAGAATAGTAAATTAACATGAATGACGCCCCCAAAATACCAAATAAGGTCAGACGACCGGCAGGTTGTGGAGAAGCTCCATTCATGAAAATGGCACTAAAGACTAAGAATAAGAACTTTACAAGCTCTCAGACTGAGGTCCCGCTCTCAGAAATAGATCAACAGAAACACAGATTATTATTTAGTGTTAGTGGAATTAAAGGTCCTGAGAAAGACAAAGAATGAGGAAAAATGACCCGTGCTGTGAACGCTGTCTCAGCTGTTGCACCGTCACAAAAATAAAAACAAAAATGACTGAACATGAATTATACCATCAGCCAGGGAGTTAAACTATTACTTCGATAAGCAATATTTCAATTAAATGAATAACAGTTATTAATAAATAGTCAGTTTCTATTGTGGAAAAGTAACTGTGGAAAAGTCGCTTTGTAGTTTCTGCCGCTAATATTTATATTGTAAGCTTGCATTATATCATAGTTTCAATTGTCAATTTAAATGACTGATATATCTATTTAAATTGTTAAATAGCCTACTTCTTTATACTAAATAGCCTAATAATTTTACAAACAGAGTAATGTCATCATGATTATGGATTCAGAAGTGCAATTTAATGAATGGGACATAGTGTACACTTCTCTACATCCCCTGTAGTTCACACCCATTACTCAGGGGTCTCTAAAATACTGACAGTATAATGTACGCTCATCCTGCGGATCGACATTATTCATTTCTCTGTTAAGTGGTAGTCAGCATACAGTGATGTTAAAAAGAAAATCCAAGTCAGCTGACTCTGAAGCTCAACTGCTGATGTTACACCTGCTGCTGGATTGCTGTCAGCACAGACCTGCTAACACCCGGGATGACAACGCAGGGCAAGCCGGCAGAAGAAGTTGGAGATGAGGGTAACAGTTCAACAGCTCGACCTCTCTGTGTGTTTGTGCTGATAAACTACAGCAGGTTACATCACTCTGTAGTATAGCTACCGTATCGTGCTTGACTAGATTATATCATACAGTGTTGTTTGGTCTTGATACCCGTGTGGAGGTGTTATTTGTTCATAAGTGATTATCATATCTTGCTTATAGTATATGATGTCAAACCCCCCCGAAAAATTTGAGTTCCCCCAAAAGACATGATATCGTTGGCACGCTGCCATCAGACAATTAGACAGTAACAGTCATGTTTTATTGTAGGACTGCCGGTTGGTTGTGCGTGACAGGTACGACAGGTCTGCACCACTCGTACATTTTGTTCGTACCTGAGAGAAAATCCAAATACGAGGAAATTGGTGAATGCAGCAAATCCTCGTAAATCACTCGTACGCATGGTTTAAGAATGAATCTGTGCGTACGAGTGGTTCTTGCATCTGGCCCAATGACTTAAGGATTATTTTTCGGAGAGAATCAGTCGTTCAGATGCACCAGGTCCTGGGGCGAGATCCCACATTCATGAGGTTAAAAAGAGATCCGTACTTATTGTGGCTGCTGTGTGAATTTGCCAAAGCCTGGGTGTCGTCGTGAATAATCTCCTCCGATCTTGTGCCAGACAACTTCACTTATGTTGTAGCTTTTTCTGCCAAAAATGAGGCTGCCGTATTCTTTTATTTGCAAACAGAAGAAATGACATGCAAAACACAGTTTCATATTTAAATTCAGAGTTTCATATGTCAAAATACACCACAAGTTACAGGTGCTTCATGTTTTTTAAACCACTAACCTCCTTTGTATGTCATCACACTATCACTATCATGTCCCATGAAGATGCAGCTCCAACTGGTACTCCACCACACTAATTCACTCCTCTCTCGGTCATACAGGACCTCAGCTTATCCAGCATAGTTTTCAGTCCGGATATGGACTAATTCAGAATTGCAGTTTTGGAGTCGAGCTTGCTAGAGAGGGCTTGATTGCCCTTTCTTAATTGTTTCTTATCCCTTGAAGAATAAGTGAGTCTCCTCCACTTAGGTGTTGCTGTGCTGCCACCATTATGGAACCTTCTTGGTCACCAGTCTTGGGAAAAGTTTTCTCTACAGTACATGTGTCGAACTTTGCTCACTAGCTGAATTTAGTTGTTTGTGTCAGGGTCTCAGGTCCATACTGTGGCTGTCCAAACAAATTAGAACTGAATTTGGATGATTTTAGGTTGTAAAATTAATTTGTTCGGAGAGAGACCCTGGACTAACAACTACCTAGCTTTGCTGCAACAAGTGATCCCCTAAACTATATCAGTGTAGCAATTTATGGATGTTTAAATTTATACGCTCTGTTATTAGGGGCACCACCTCCGCGTTTAGGAGGAAATCTTTTAATTAATTAATTGATTAATTAATTAATTAAGTTGAATAAATCAATACATTTTAATAAGTCAGCCAAATTTCTGAATCTGTCAAATTTCTGAAGTTATGAATTCCAACCCAATACAATACAAATCAATACACACACAACGGCTGAGTATGATTATATGAGGTTTATTAACTAATAATGATAAACAGTCAATAAAAGCAAAATATGAATAATGAATAAAACAAAAGGAATAAACAAATGCTTATATGCTATATGATTTAATGAATGGAAAGATGATGATGAATGGGGGAATTAGACTGAGGTTTTGTAATTTACTGTTATGATATTGAAGTGGCAAATAACGTGAATGAATACTTTAAATTTAATTTAGTTTAGCTCTTAACTTAACACCAGCCCGATTTAATGAGAGAGTTTAGTCAGCCTACTTTTCAGGAGAGTAACCGTCAGCTGTCTGCGGTTCGGGATTTTAGCGGAGATCAGCAGGATGCGATCCCGGTGGACTCCGGTGATCCCGAATTCCGTCTGGGGTTGCTGCGGGACCAGTCGGCTGGCCTGGGCGACTGCCCGTTCTGGGTCTCTGGGGGCTGTCTCTCTGATTCAGGCGATGAGCACCTGAGATGGTTCGGTGCTTTTGGTGATGATGAGCTTGGCTGATTAAATTTGTTTGTTGCTCAATAAACTTCAAAAGTTGGAGCTGGCCAAGCGTCAAACTCTCAAAGTCCGTCAAACAGGGCATCTTATCAAAAATCAAAAGTATTAAATGCTTTTGGTTGACTTTAGCTAATAGGCTTCAAAAGACGAGAGTTGAGCTTCAGTTACAAGGAGAGTTGAGCTTCAGTTACAAGATACAAAAGCTTGCGGACTTAGATAAACTACAAAAATCCAGTGTGTGACGCTGATAATGAACTAAGAGGTTATAACTGAACGCTCAAAAGTAAAGCAAAGTACGGTGCGTTCAATGAACATACGAAAGCGTACGATAACAAGAGGACAAGGCAAAGGTAGAGAAATAGTTGGAAAGGTCAGAACTGAAGCGTACCAGCGTCGATTCAAAGGTTAGGGCGGACACTTACTTTTTCACCAATCATTTGGCTCCTTTATATTAGTTATTACTTTTGAGAGGGGAATAACTATTTACTGGATTATTTAATTCTTTAGTTGATTAAGGCAATCCATTCAACATCATCATTCGCATTTGAATATTTAATCCTGTATAATGTATCATTCATTCGAATACAAACATGAACACAGAATATATGATGACACACTTGATGTTATATCAGTATTACTCATGGATCAGATGAAATCCAACCAAATTAAACAATGATGTGTCAAGATATTTACAGCGTTGTAGGGGACATCTGCCATTTGTCAACAAAGGAGGTGAGGTGAGAGATCACTCACTGACCACTGCAGTTGTAAATTCTACTGGGTTGTTGGTCTGGGATGACACCAAATGGATTCTTCTGTGATGTTTTTACCCAACCCCAGTACTTAACTTTAGGGCAAGGCAGCTTTATTTATATAGCGCATTTCATACACAATGGCAACTCAATGTGCTTTATATAAAACAAACATATAACAGTAAGAATTGGAAACAAAAAACATAAAAACATGCAATTTGAAAAAAAAAAAAAAAGGGAAGTGTGAATGTTTTATACCTTCGAGCTAGGTCTGCAGATGTTATCAGATGTTGATTCAGTCTTATGGCCAAAACAAAATGTCCTGCTGTGAACTCCAGCAGAGAGGGGTCACGTTCACATGGACTCCCATGTCCTGCTACATCAATTATTAACCATCATACACTAAATGAACCCAGTCCACATTGATCCAATCAGTCATCATGCCAAAACCTGGTCTAAAATCATAAGAACAGTCTTGTGCTAATCAATTAATCAATCACAGCTGTAAAATTATAATATACATAGAGACAAAGAACATTAAATCAAATAGTAAATTAAATTAAAGGAGGAATTAAATTATGTACATTTATTTCTGCTGAAATGCAGATCAAATGAGAAATTGGTTCAAACCTAAAGTGGATATATTCTAGGACTTTAGTTATCATGTGGATTAGGGATGCTGAACATTGCAGTGAAAAGTCTCAAGCATTTGAAGAATATGGACAGTGTGTATATGGTGATGGAATCTGGAACAAAAACTATGTATGAATCAGTAATATTAAATAATATTTAATGTGAAATAACTTTTAGATAAGTTGTCAGAACAACATGCATAAATCATAACATATTAAATAAAAGTGTTCCTACTTTAGCCCAAAAGTATCTTTCTACAAGTCTTTCCAAGGTTAAAATACCAAATGCCATGATCAAGAAGAGTTCCTATCAACGGTAACACCTTAAATTCTTTTGCAATACATATTTAAAAGATTAAATAATGAAGAATGATTGGAAAGCTAACTAGAATCAGCTGGAAATATTGAAAAGCAGAGTAAATTCATGTATACACTCTCGCTTAACCATTGTTTGAATGTATTTACCACCAGTGGCTGCTGCCTCAGCCTGTTTACAGTTGACAATAATTTGACTTGTCTTAATATGCTGTACAATACAAACCAATCAAACATTTATAGCAGCTACATACAAACAGCAATTTTTTTTAAAAACAAACTTGCTATGCTGCTCTGCCTTGCTCCCTTTCTTCTGGACCTTCTTTGCTCAACAGGGCATCATCCCTGAGGGAAATCTGCTTCAGTTTATCAACAAGCTGTTTATGCTCTTCCCTCAGCTTTTTTTTCTCTGTCTGAAGCTTTTTCATCTCTTTATTTAGATCTTCTCTCTCCATCCTTTCCTTTTCATATTTCTCTTGTTTGGTCTCATTTTTTTTCTTGTAGATCCACTTTTCTTTCACATGATCTGATGCAGGACACTTCCCTGTACAAACGGTACAGCGACCATCGTTCATGACCTCACAGTGTTCAGGATACCAAGCCATTGTGCATCCAGGATAGTGACAGTTCTCTTTACAGATGTTACAAGTGACAGCTCCTTTATAAAAAAACAACCACCTCATCCCACCATTGATATCCTCTTTCTCTTTGTAGACCTCATCAACTTCTACAGTGAACTTCTCATTCTTCTTCATCTCTTCTTCATGTTTCTTCAGAGCTTCTTTAGTCTGTTGGATCTCTTTCTGTTTTAGTTCAATCAGCTGGATTCTTTCTTGCAGGTTTTGGATGCAGGATGTCACTTTTTTACAGATTTGCTCTTTCAGGACTTCTTTTGTTTTTTGCAGCTTTTGAGGCGAAGTTTGTTCTAAAAACTCCACCAACTGTCTCATTCCTTTCATTGTTATTTTTTCAGCATGTTTCAGGTCATCTATGTCGTCTGTTCGGTCTTCATCCTGGCAGTTATCAAACAGGAAGTGAACAGGTTCCTTTGTATTTTTGGCCAACTGAATGTTTGCAGCTTCAAGAGCTTGTAGCACATTTTTAGGTAGTCTTCCATTTGAGTGTGTGATGAGAACAACAGTGTTGTCTTCCAGGTTTTTTACAAACAGAGACGTCACTGAATCAAAGATGTACTTAAGTCGGTCACTCACTCGATTCTCACTCGCCTTCAGCACCAGACCCACTGCATCGATCTCATGAATCCCATTTTCTGAGCAGAATAAATCAAAAGTACTTTGACTGATGATGATATCATGTTCAATCCCTCTGGTGTTTCCATATCCAGGAGTATCGATGATGGTCAGAGAGTAGGGCAGAGTTTTATCTTCATAACCAAAGATCTCGTACACGATCACATCTGATGTCTGAGTCTCTGCCTGACTGCTCTTCTCTTCTGATGTCTGACTCTCTGCCTGACTGTTCTTCTCTTCTGATGTTTGACTCTCTGCCTGACTGTTCTTCTCTTCTGATGTCTGACTCTCTGCCTGACTGTTCTTCTCTTCTGATGTCTGAGTCTCTGCCTGACTTCTCTTCTCTTCTGATGTCTGACTCTCTGCCTGACTGTTCTTCTCTTCTGATGTCTGACTCTCTGCCTGACTGTTCTTCTCTTCTGATCTCTGACTCTCTGTCTGACTGTTCTTCTCTTTTGATATCTGAGTCTCTGCCTGACTGTTCTTCTCTTCTGATGTCTGACTCTCTGTCTGACTGTTCTTCTTTTCTGATGTCTGACTCTCTGTCTGACTGTTCTTCTCTTCTGATGTCTGACTCACTGCCTGACTTCTCTTCTCATCTGATGTCTGAGTCTCTGTCTGACTGTTCTTCTCTTCTGATGTCTGACTCTCTGACTGACTGTTCTTCTCTTCTGATGTCTGACTCTCTGCCTGACCGTTCTTTTCTTCTGATGTCTGAGTCTCTGCCTGACTGTTCTTCTCTTCTGATGTCTGACTCTCTGCCTGACTGTTCTTCTCTTCTGATGTCTGACTCTCTGCCTGACTGTTCTTCTCTTTTGAAGTCTGACTCTCTGCCTGACTGTTCTTCTCTTCTGATGTCTGACTCTCTGTCTGACTGTCCTTCTTTTCTGATGTCTGACTCTCTGTCTGACTGTTCTTCTCTTCTGATGTCTGACTCTCTGTCTGACTGATCTTCTCTTCTGATGTCTGACTCTCTGCCTGACTGTACTTTTCTTCTGATGTCTGAGTCTCTGCCTGACTGTTCTTCTCTTCTGATGTCTGACTCTCTGCCTGACTGTTCTTCTCTTCTGATGTCTGACTTTCTGCCTGACTTCTCTTCTCATCTGATGTCTGACTATCTGCCTGACTTCTCTTCTCATCTGATGTCTGACTTCTCTTCTCTTCTATTGTCTGACTCTCTGCCAGACTGTTCCTCTCTTCTGATGTCTGACTGTTCTTCTCTTCTGATGTCTGACTTCTCTTCTCTTCTGATGTCTGACTCTCTGCCTGACTGTTCTTCTCTTCTGATGTCTGACTCTCTGCCTGACTGTTCGTCTCTTCTGATGTCTGACTTATCTTTTCTTCTGATGTCTGAGTCTCTGCCTGACTGTTCTTCTCTTCTGATGTCTGACTCTCTGCCTGACTGTTCTTCTCTTCTGATGTCTGACTTTCTGCCTGACTTCTCTTCTCATCTGATGTCTGACTGTTCTTCTCTTCTGATGTCTGACTTGTCTTCTCTTCTGATGTCTGACTCTCTGCCTGACTGTTCTTCTCATCTGATGTCTGACTCTCTGCCTGACTGTTCTTCTCTTCTGATGTCTGAATCTCTGCCTGACTGTTCTTCTCTTCTGATGTCTGACTTCTCTTCTCTTCTGATTTCTGACTCTCTGCCTGACTGTTCTTCTCATCTGATGTCTGACTCTCTGCCTGACTGTTCTTCTCTTCTGATGTCTGACTTCTCTTCTCTTCTGATGTCTGACTCTCTGCCTGACTGTTCTTCTCATCTGATGTCTGACTCTCTGCCTGACTGTTACTCTCTTCTGATGTCTGACTTCTCTTCTCTTCTGATGTCTGACTCTCTGTCTGACTTTTCATCTCATCTTCTACGATCTCAAACCAGATGTTGTCCTCAAACTTCACTCCCATGGTGTAGTTGAACAGAGCGTTGACCAGAGTAGATTTTCCTGTTCCTGTCTCTCCTACCAACCAGATGGTTTTGTTTATCTTGTTGGGGTCCTTTTTACCAAGAGTCATTCTTCTTATGGATCCAAACGTATCTTTCTTTAGTGTCAGCTGGTAGCGAGCAGGAGATCCAGAACAGATCAAAGTACATTTAGAGATGATGTCCTTATATTTTAATGACGTGTCAGTTTTCCTGTAAAAAGAATGAATATATGCTCAACAGATATTGAACTTACATGACAACAGTTAAAAGAAGATGAAATGAAGCAAACTAATGTAATAGTACTCCCTTTGCTTTTGGACATACAAAACTCAAACATAAGCAGGCACATATACTGAGGGATGCACAATAAGATGTGCACATCATCCGTATTGGCCAATAAATACAAATAAAGGCTTTAAAATATAAATTATTATTATTATTATATTATTTAATAATAATACATAAAATAAAATATAAAATCGCCATTGACCTGAAGAAAAAACATTTTTGCTGATATGACAGGCGGATTTGTTGCTTCTCCTGGCTGTGCTTCATTCCACAGACTGTTTCACCCTGACACTCCCGGTGCTTCCTCTGCAGACTTCATTCAGCTGTCTGGCAGACATGCTTCTTCTTGCCACTTTAAATTGAATAACAAACTGGGACTTGGTGCTCTACTTAGATCCCCATAGAGAGCTGGGTTAGCTGGGAGCCTCCCCAGTTCGCTGTCACCTGTCAATCAAAGTCACCACCTCTACCAGAAACATGGACGCTACGTCTGAGAGCTTTCTGCTGCTAGCTCAACGGCTAACTCGGTGGCTAACTCGGCAGGTTAACCAGTGAGTAGAACGGACTCTCGGTCTTATATAGTAAGGGAGGGACCACTACGTCACGGGGTAGCCTTTTTTTTTGCAGGCTCAGAAAATCAGGAAAATTATGCTCAAACCAATTTATTCACCATTTTATAGACAAAACAGTTGCAACCAGATGTCTATAGAGCTCTGGGTGCAGCATGTTGCCATGGTTACGTAGACGCATTGTGTGTGACATATTGGTGTTTATGTTGATTTGTCATTGTCTTTACTTATAGACCTTGTGTTGTACAAGTTGCTTTCTTCTTTAGCCTCAAATTTGAATATTTTTGAATATTTTGCACTATGATATTGATTCTTATATTGATTGTTCCTTGCTGTTCATTTAATCAAAATAGTTTTGGTTTTACTGGTGTTCATTTGTCTGTACTTATAGACCTTGTGATGTGCAGGAGTGTTGCTTTTATCATGTAAATATGTTGACATTGATATTTATCATTTTGGATACTTTTCATTTTTCTTAACTGCTCATATTTTAATATAATAATATTAATAATGTTAATAGATGTTTAAAAATAAAGTAAGATATTTGCTGTTAATTGATTTGCCTATATCTAATTTGTGTGTATGTGTTCATCTTCATCCAGTTATGAGCAGTATGTGTGATTTGGTGCTTGTGCTGGAAGTGTTTTGGGGCCACATATAAAATCTTGTTTAGGGCCACCAAAATCCTAGGGCCGGCCCTGGGTGATTCACCAAAACACAACTAAGCTTCAAACACAGCGCCCGAAGGCATTCATTGCTATTTCAGGTGACTTTAATCATGTCACCCTGGACTCAACTCTTGCTGCTTTTTATCAGTTTGTTGACTGCACAACAAGAAACAAGAGGACAATAGACTTGATGTATGCTAATGTGAGAGATGCATACATGGCCACACCCCTCCCTACATCGGGGAAGTCCAACCATAACCTTATCTACCAGCAGCCACAGTACATCCCGGTGAAACAAAGGCAGCCTGTAACATCATGTTTTTTTAGGAGATGGTCCCCCAATGCTGAAGATACCTTAATAGACTGCTTAGACTTCACGGACTGGACTGCACTGCTGAGCTCACATGGTGAGGATATAGAGGGACTCACACATGCCTGACAGACTACCTGAATTTATGTATGGATGTGGTTGTTTCTGTAAGGACTGTACATTGTTTTACCTAATAACAAACCACGGGTGACCTGTGAAGTGAATGCTCTCCTCAACAGGAAGAAGAGGGCCTTTAAAAACAAGGACAAGGAGGAGATTGTTGGGCCTCAACCTTAGAACTGAACTAATTTGGGCCTCCATTAGGTCCCTTTGACTTCTCAGAGGCCTACCAAACATCCAAGGAGCCTGTGGTTTTTTCTTTGCCCCCTCAAACAGAGAAAACAAAGAAAAGGGTGCCAAAGGGCCACTTCAGACCCATCCCCCAGGCCAAAGGGCCAAATCAACCCAAATTCAAGCTCCGGTGACCACCGTGAATTCTCGTCCATCATTTGCTGAGAGACACCTGACATCACTTCCGCTGACGCCACAGAAACTTCAAAAGGTACAGGTGTGAAGAACACACCGGCTTTACAGTTTACAAGCCAGGAGAGACACTGTTTCTCTGTTAAAGCGAGTGATTACAAAGGTGTTATTACACATGTATTCCCCCTGTCTTCACCTCGCTGGATGAGACGAGATTTCAACTGCGTTCACCTGAATGCAACTTTATCTGTGAGAGCCCGCTGACTACAGATAAGCAGCTCAAAATTTGTACCTGCAGAAGGAAGAAAGTACATATTTATTTGGACCGCAGATAACTTCTATGCCCCGCAATGCACTGTCGACTGTGCACATTGCTCAATTTTTCGCGTACCACCCTCAAGGGATCAGGACCGGCAGACTCAATGCTGGAGGACCGCGTCGGATCTTACTGACGGAGTGAGCCCATTACAACTCGGTTCAAACCCCATCTCAACCCCCTGTAGAGCAACCCAGAGTAAGAGGTTTTCGTCTTGGCAAAATTATTAGTGTGTGTAATGCCAGTTTAGCATTGTGTATTAGTGTTGCTTAAACGTGTGATTGGACCGCCATGTCCTTACTTTGCTTGTTGTACTCTGAGGAGTCTGTTTATAGTTGTAGCCAGCATAGTTTATATGCTAAACTATTTTGTGCTATTCCACCAGGGATCAGTGTTACGTCATCGTGAAGGAAAGTGGGCCGCTTTGTGGAGCAACGGATCAGATAAAGCATCCACAGACCCCACTATGTATATGCTGGCTTTTAGCCGGTATAATGTGTAATTGGCCAGCAGATTAAAATATCCGTCAGGAAAAAGCGTCAAATAAATAAATAAATACATGTATAAACTCATTAACAACATATTAAATACTAGGGATGTCCGATATTATCGCCCTCCGATATTATCGGCCGATATTTACTTAAAAATGTAATATCGGGAAGTATCAGTATCGGGTTTTTATAACCAATGTTTGTTCTGTAGGCTTCAGCATTTCCGAGCCTGCATGAACGCAGCATGGGACGTTTACCGGCGCGCGCTTGATGACGCATAACAACAACAACACGCTAGACTCGTGGGTCTCTAACCGCGGCTAACAAGTTCATAGCGTCCACCACCATGTACACGAACACACAAGCCAGAAACGAGGTTTACCTCCTCGTTGTCATTTTCTCTGTTATGCTTTCGACGAGTCGCCTCTTTGACGTCACCGTCAGAGTCCGGTGGGTAACTTAAGTTGAAGTTGTTCTCTTATTTTGCACAGACAGTGTTTACATGTGGAAAGCCATGTTGCATTTATGTTTGCATCCAGTCGGGCCTCACAATACAATTAGGCATAATGTGTTAATTCCACAATAGGAGATATGTTATGTTGTTATCTAACAGTTTTGGTGTAAAAAGCCTGCATATATCGGTATCGGGTGATATCGGTATCGGAAATAAAGAGTTGGACAATATCGGAATATCGGATATCGGCAGAAAAGTCAATATCGAGCATCCCTATTAAATAACATATCACATAATATTATCACATAATATTATGTGATATAACCTATATGTTGCCATGACAAGAAAAACAACAAACTTGTGCAAAAGTTTTGTTTCATTGAGAACTTCACTGAGCTTCACTTCACTTGATAATGTCACTGACTGCAGCACTTCTAAATCGCGTGAATGTGAATTATATGTGGAATTCGGACCGGTCAAACATTTACTGTGGAAAAATGTGCCAGTTGGCTGTGTTTATAGGCTTAAATTAACCCATCATTAATCAGAAAACAGTTTTATTCCTGTCATTCACCGGTCATCTTTCTCTCTCTTGTCATTCACCTGTCATCTCTCTTTTTTATTTTTATGTGACCCCAGGGAGCTCTTTACCGTACTAAACATGTATATGTCCGGTAGTTGTTCTGTATGGCCGGAATTCTGGAATATTACCACTCATGTTGGCCGGCAACCACTTTTCTCTCTCTTGATCGCGTGACACCACCTTGAGTCGGTTCCCCTTTGTTCTTGTCTTTCCCTTTCCCTGTACTAACCGCACATACATGTACACATTTACACCTGCATTCACACAGCTGCGGATGAGGTAACATGGGATATGGCAAAGTAATGTCCTAAGAAACTCATCCTCAGTTACATGTGCTGCCGCTGAGTCGGTGCGTTTGGGAGGGTTGACCACCAGTCGGTGCCAATGCGCCGTTTTGTCTAGCGGAAACAGCAACTGTATCTGCCTCCATTGTTCTCACATGACGGAACTTCCTTGCGGAGTCCGCCATCCTGAATTCCCACACTCCTGGACACACTCACTTGCATCCACACCCACCCACACACACCTGCCTATTTGTATATTCCTAATCATACACAGCTGTTGTTTAGTATTTGTTTATTAGTTGTAGTGGTAGGGCAGTTTATAACTGGACATTGATTAACTTGTTAGTTGATGGTCGGTAATAAATTGTTATAGACTTAAAGATAAGTGTTTTGTGATTATTCTTAATTGATGCTAACTCAACTGGTTATTGGTCCCAGTTTACTGGTGGTGCCCCAAATTAATAATTAAAATGGATAATTCTTTAATTTTCTTTTAATAATTAATAATTATTTATGAAAATGATTAATTATTACTAATAACCAAACACACTCCTTTCAGTTCCAACAAGATGAAGTCAGCACATCATGAACTGAAGCTGCAGGAGAACATCATAAGGGAGGTTGCAAGGGAATTAAAACCATCACGGGCCACAATGCAAAGAACACCACTGCAGTATGGAGGACTATGGAGGAAGCAAATTAACTAAAAACTTCTTCAACCAGTTTTTTTTAACAACTCTTTTTATTGGGGTTTAACATACAAACAATAAGTCAACTTAATTGGATAAAAAATGCCATCAATGGATTAGGATCAATAACTCTTCCCATGATGTCCGAAAAAGATTGGAAAATCTTTTGCCAGTATGTTGTTATTCTTGGGCAGTGCCAGAACACATGGGCTAGTGAAGCTGGTGACTGTCCACATCTATCACATGCAGGATTTATATTCGGAAACATTTTACAAAGCTTTACCTTCGAAAAGGGTATTCGATGCAACACTGCAAGAGCCCATGTCCCGCACAGACCGACGAGGAGTGTACCAGAGACAGAGCCTTGGTCCAAAGTTCATCTGTGATGACTACGCCTAGGTTGTTTATCCAGGCTGTTTTTAGATAATCAACAGAGGTGGTGCAATTTAAACATGAAAGCGTATTATAAATACTGGAAATCCCTCCTTTTGTTAACGGTTCTGACAAAAATATAGAATCCATTGATGAACTATCTGGGATGTTGGGGAAGGATGGAGTGTTTTGTTTGACAAAGTCCTGCAGCTGCAAAAATCTAAAATGATGTGAGTGGGGCAGATCAGTTTTAGCTTGTAACAGTTGAAATGATGGAAATATGTCCTCAATAAAAAGATCTCGGAAGGTGTGAATGCCTTTTCTGTACCACTCACAATATTTTGCATCAGAGAGAGATTGAATAAATGAATGCTTCGCAATTAGTGGAGCTTGAAGTGAGCCAGAATGCCACCCAAAGTGCTTTCTTATTGAAGACCAAATTCTGAGGGAGTGTGAAACTACTGGATTATTTATAGGGAGCGAGTGGAGGGCAATGCCGAAAAAAATCAGGCTGAAAAGGAAGTTGGGGAGCAACATTTTTCTTCAATATGGAGCCAGTCAGGCATTTGATCTTGAGGCCAAAAGGAAAGCGCCTGTAAATTGCATGCCCAATAATAGAGTTTGAAATGGGGTAGTCCCATTCCGCTCTCCGTCTTAGGTCTTTGTAAGAAATCTTTCCTTATTCGGGGGGGCTTTTTATTCCAAATAAAATTGGAAATTAACTTATCCAGGTTCTTTAAAAAAGTGTTAATAATAAAAATTGGAATGCTTTGAAAGAGAAATATAAATTTAGGAAGGGTGTTCATTTTAATTATATTAATCCGGCCAGCCAGTGAAATTTTTTTTTTTTTACCACTTTACAAAATCCCTTTCTGTACGATCAAGAAGTTCTGCAAAGTTTTGTTTGAATAAATTAGAGAAGTATTTGGTAACAATAACCCCTAGGTAGCGAAACTGACTTACAACATTAAATGGAAGAGCGCTAAATGTTTTTCGCTGGGAACTAGCATCAATGGGAAATTAAACACTTTTAGAAAGGTTGAGCCTGTACCCTGACACCTTGCCAAAACTCTCTATGATAGATAAGATACTAGGAATGGACGTAGCAGGGTTGGAAATGTACAGCAATAAATCATCTGCATATAACGACACTTTATGTTCCCTCTCTCCCGTAGTGATACCAGTGTAGATATCCAAAGTACGTAAAGAAATATGGAGTGGCTCGATAGCCAGAGCAAAAAGAAGCACAGAGAGAGGGAAACCTTGTCTGGTGGAGCGGCCTAAGGGGAAATATTCAGATCTGAAATCATTCGTGTGAACAGAGGCTGAGGACAAAGCATAGAGTAGTCTGATCCAGGAGATGAATTTTGTGCCGAATCCAAATTTCGACAGGGTCGAGAAGAGAAAGTCCCACTCGACCCTGTCGAAAGCTTTCTCTGCATCAAGAGATATTAACACTTCGGAACTGCGAGGGTTGGGGCTGGAAGAATAAATAATATTAAATAAATGTCTAAGGTTAAAAAATAAATGCCTATCTTTAATAAAACCTGTTTGGTCCGAAGATACCACTGTTGGGAGCACTTTCTCTAATCGTGTAGCTAGAATCTTGGCTAACAATTTTACATCTACATCCAGAGGGCTAATGGGTCTATATGATCTTGGACTGTGCGGGTCTTGATCTTTTTTAAGAAGCAAAGAGATGCTGGCCTTGTAAAATGTTGGGGGGAGGAAACCTGTTCTGAGGGATTCATTAAATACTTCAAGTAATAAAGGAGAAACAAGTTCTGTAAATGCTTTGTAGAATTCTGCAGTGTAACCATCTGGGCCCGGGGCTTTTGAGCATTGCATATTACTTATATATTTTTGGACTAACATGTGTTTGTTTTTTTTCCTTTTCTTTTTTTTTTTCCTACTATTGGCTTTATTATTGGTCTTTTATTGTCTGCTGTTCATTGTTTTATTACTTTTATGCTTAGACTGAGCTACTTGAAACCTGAAGTGACTATCTACCTATCTAAGGAAATTGTTTATTTCGCCTAACAAAGAAGGAAAAGACGAAACAAAAGAACTGCACATAGTCAGGGGAGAGCGTACCCTTTTGGGTGAGGGCCAATAGAGCACAAAATGTATTTAGTATACATTGGTAGGCCTATGTCCACAAGCATTAACACACATTAAGGAGCGCACAGGTTGTGTTCTGACTCCTTATGGGCTCACAAAGATCTCTCTCTGTAGCCTTCATGGTAGGATGAAATGGCCGCAGCATGTTTTAACCACATATAGAGCTTCACTTCTAACAGCTGAAGGAAAATAATCACATAAGTAAAGGGTAGGTGTGCCCGTGTCCACACACCAACAGCGTACCATTTCATGATGCTGTGGTATGCGAAAGTGTGGGAGTAGGTATACAGGCAGTCCACCTCTGAGCCCAGCTATGACTTTCACATTATAACATGATTAGATGTTCAGCTCGGATGCTTTTTTTTCTTTTTCTGGCATGACAGAAATGTGTTTCTGTAGATCAGGAGCAGCAAGAGTAGGTTAATGTTACTTGCAGGTGAGCGCTTCTCACAGGATTCTGAAGTATCTTGTTAATTCAGAAAAAATTGCAATTATCACTTTTTTTCAAGTGAATGCATTACGCCTCAGCCCCCCTCCAGACTATTTATACTACTGGTTTGGCACGTAGGCGTCATTTGTTATTCTGGGTGTGCCAGGTCAAGCCGACCTGGTGTGTTCAGCCAAGATTTGGTTTCCTGGAAGCCTAACAACTTTTTCGTAAGTGTTGGCTTCCTGACCTCCTTTTAGGTATATCGATATGGCAAAAACTCCCTACCAAGGCGTGTGTTCTGTTGTGTTCATAAAGTGAAAGATTTCTTGGACTCCACATCCAGGAGCTGGAGCTATCCCTGGAGGACAACAATATCAACTGCAGGTGAGAGGTGGGACTGCAGCAGGAGCATCCATTGCACTAGATAGCAGAGGAGCTGCTGCAACATTGTCTATTGGTCAATCACCTCCACCATATTCTGATCTACCAGACCAAGCCTTGATATTACCTGTATTAATACCCCAAGAGACCAACAAATGAAGAAGTCTGAAGAAACAGCTGAGAAGCTTCAGATGCTTCAGATGACAGAGGCAGGAGGTCCTTTTTTGATGACAGAGAAGAAAGCGATGTTTGCTGGAGGATTCATGAAGTAGGTCATTGGGCTGAAGATTGTACTGCCACAATGCCAGAGGAGTGGGATGGTGAATGGGGAACATCACGCCCACCATCTGGTAATGTGTCTGTGAACAGACCATTTGAAAAATTGACTGTAATAAAGGTTATGACTATTTATGTAGGATTTAAATCCTGCTAGCTAGTTGTCAGGAGGGAAGTGAACAACTTCAAATGAGTGACTTTGAAAATGGCTTAGTATTGAGGAAATCTGACCCTGTTGACTGACCTTTGACTGTTGGTATGTCACATCCGATATCCGCTCCCAGGTTTTTTGTTAGAATAATACTTCTTTTTTTTAGTCCACAGTTTGGAATAACTGCCTTAGCTTTACATTTGGATAGTTTGTGTTATTGTTATGTTAAATGTGAAGACATTGATGACTAAATAAGCTCAGAGCCTTGGATGTGGGGACCAAAGTAAGGTGTCAAGTAATCATTTATCGTGAGGCTCTGGTTTTGATGTTGCATGACCAGTGAAAGATGTGCATATGCATATACGTTCTGCTCTGTGGTCACCTTCAATTGGGTAAAAAGATATAGGTGTATATGTTTGACCAATCACAGTTGATTTCTTTGTTCTTTTAGAAACTATAATTTAATCTTTGTCTTTGATTGTTGAGATGAGCTGAGGTCACTCTGTGTGTGTCTTCTGTCTCCTTATTGTACATTAATAATTGTTTAAACTTCAACACAGCAGTGTTTTGTGTATGTCCCACTTGATTTCACAACTCAAAATCCTGGAGCGTTAGAACTGGCCACCAGCACAGAATATGTAATCTGCTTTTGGAGAGGTGGAAATAAGTGAACTCTGCAAACGAATCGGGCTGCCAACTCTTAGCGCAATTAATGGATTTAGGGAAATCATCAAGAGCACCGGGGATGCTACACCTGATGACCTCAGGCCTTTAATGAACTGTACGAAAGTCATTCCATGCAGCACTGCGGAATGCGAAAGGGGGTTCAGCCAGATGAATCTTGTAATCTTGTAAAAGGGTATTCGCGTTGATGTTCCTAACCCTAACCACTAAACCAGTGGGATCACCAGGATACGTGACGACTTGGCTGAGGTGCCATCGCTCCGCTGAAGACAGGAGAGCGAGACCTGCAACCGACCCCTGTAACCCATCCTGACCCATTGTGGCGATTAATTTGACTGTGGAATCGAAGCCTAATGAAAAGCAAAACATCACAGTCTCGGTCTGTATTATTGTAAATTGGTATGATTTGTGTGTGTGTGTGGTTATGAGAAAGAAGCAATGCAGCATGCATTATAATTGTTGTTGGTGATGCTGAATTTTTGTAACCGATTAGCTATAGTTTCTGTATCTGGCAAACTTTAACCTTTTTGTGTGTGTGTGTGTGCGCTTGCAGTATTTTTTTTTTGATGACGTTATAAAAAAAGGGTCCCCCCACTCAAAAAATCCCAACTACACCACTGAGCACATATGTATCCAGTTATTGTTGCCTCATGCAACTCATCTACCACATCTACATTTGTCATGTCATTGCTCACCTCTAGCCATTGATGATTAAATGCATCTGCATTTTTTTAAATGGCTCATGTTTAATTTCTTAGCAGTTTTGTTTTTCAGCTTCTATATGATTTAATTGAGTTGAAATAAGCACAGAATAAGCGCAAGACAGCAATGGTCTGCCACAATACCCATGCAGGGTTGTGCAGAGGATGTTAGAGAGGAAAGGGTCCAAAATCCTGAGCAGCCATTTTTGCAAGTAGTTAAACTATGTGTGGAATGGCTAGTTTTACAGTTTTAAAAAGGAAATTAAAATGTATGCATTAAAAACAAACCTATGATTGAGGTTGCTTCAAACACTACGGATCACATACAACACTGAAGGTTGAAAGATATACACTTAAGCTACAATTCTAAAAAGTAACATATAAGTGTTAGATCAGGCATATTTAGGATAAGTATTTTAAATGGCAACATTACTTCATCACTTCCATTCCTCCAAAAAATACTGAAAAAAGCATTTCAAGCATTACATGCCTTGTTGGTGACACAGATTTGTGTGCCCTGACGTGCTGTAAAAATACTGCCATTGCTACAACTTTTGATAAAAAAAGATAATTTAAAATTACAATTTGCATTTTTTAGTAATGGAAACTGGATTTTTCGTGTTTGATTTACCAGATGAAAATCCATAATAAGGTCAGAAGACAAAATTATATTTTAAGAAAAAAATTAAATGGAAAATGGCTCTATTTCTTTCGTTTTTCAATTTGTGTTTCAGAATAGGAAATTGAGCCTATATAGATTGTAAATGATTACTGTTGAGTTTCTTATAAATAGGCCTACATCTGAATTTTGGTACTGGTTCTGTTATATTCAGTAATATTCAATATAAAGTAAGTGCGGGTCGTGTAATAGGCCAGCTTTGACCTGTTTCCACAGCCACAACCCTAAAGTAATTAAATCTAACTGAAATATGCTATTGTTTAGCAACATCATGTACAACAAGGATTTTACAATTATAAAACATAATATATACTTGCATAATATTATACAACAAATGTAACACAAGTGTAATAATGGTTTGTAATTAACAGTTAATTCACCTATGTTACTTACATTGCCATGATGAGGGTTCGCTGAGGATGCTGCACAGGGGGGAGGAACAGGTGTATTTCTTCTCTGAATGAGAGGAAAAAATGTAAAATTAAAATCAGGTTTTGTTTCTTTGTCATTACATTTGATTTTATACTCTTAAACACTGTAGCCATTATTTAACTCTACATTGTGATTCATATTTAAAAACATATCATTTTAAAACACAATATACTTCATACTCAATTTCAACTGTCACTGAAGACAATCACATTTCAGCATTCAGTGTGAAATCTGTGTTAGGCCACCACCCAAGTGTTACTCAGAGTTAAATCTGTAATTTAGTGAGTAACCATGATAAGAGAAGGACCAAATAAGATCAGTTTCAATTTGAGTTTTTGTTTTCTAACTAACTGCTGTTTCTTTCTCATTTCTTTTTTCCAAGGAGCCATGCTTATTTACTTGATAGATGGATGTATAGATAAATATAAAGAGAGTGTGTGTGTGTGGCTTTTGGTTTTGTTTCTGCTCTTTTTTGATTGCTTTTATAGTGTAAAGCACTTTGTGCTGCATTTTATTGTATGAAAAGTGCTCTATAAATAAAGTCTGATTTATTGGTTGATTTATAGTAGTTATTTAATTTGGGCCTTATTAACTATTTTTCAAAAAGAATACACATAGAAATAAATAAATAACACCACTGCCCGTGAGTTTATAATAGTTCAGCTTGGTGTTTCAGCTCGTTGTGTGACCATGGCAACCACAGACACAACAGAGAGGTAAACGTGATGATTTCTGCATGAATGATACACATCTTCACCAGCAGAGAACTGACAGATCAATGAAGAGAAAACACCGAAATAACATCAGCTTTAAAATCGATTATCTGGTCTGAGACAATAAACAGCATTTATGGTATCATCTTAGTTAGCAAAACTTACTATGGGTTTCTAATGATTCGCTTTGTTTAAACTGCAATCCTGAATGGATAAGAACGGGCTTCTGGTTCTGGTTCTTTAAAATCCACCACCACATACATTGTACTGGTGGTGGAGAGGGTGGTGCATGGTGGAGCTGTAATTCCGTCCATCAGTGAGATGAACATAGACTGAGTAACTGGGTCACTGTTGGCTTGGCTCAGTTTTATCTCTAAATAAATGTATACTTCACCTGTCCTGTGTGTTTGTTGATGGACCTATTTTTAGTGATGTTGCCTCAGACAGGACAGGTTTGAATCCAGTCCTGAACCTCTTAAAAACATTGTGGGCTCCTCAGTGGTGAAACCTTCAGCATGTTGGATTAAAAATAAAATACTGGAGTTTTGACCACTGAGACTTTTTTCATGCACCCTGGAAATAGAAAATAGGAGTTCTGTCAGAAATTCCTACTTTGCTTGAACTCATGAGCTTTCAGTGAATCTATGTATTGAATCACTGCTTTATTATTCTTACTGCACTGAATAAACGGACATCCCTTGGGAAAGAGACATTTATTGAAGATTCAGCAGATGATGATCCAGATCAACCACAACTACTATTCTTTGTATTTGTATGGCTTCAGATGGTTTGATGAAACTCTGCATTTATTAACAATAATTCATGAGTTGAAAGAGAACTGCATCAACATGGATTTTCATGTTTAATCTTTTTATTCAGAATAAAACTAAATATATTCATTTGCATTTACTAGAAATCATGGATAGAACAAGTTCCCACATTGGCTTGTCATTTAAGATTTTTCTATACAAACACCATAATGCCAATGCAGTGACAACAAAATGAGTCAGCAAATAACACGTTTGATTTCTTGATTACTACAGAACCCAAAAAGTTTGATTCAATAGCAGCACAGCAAGATTTTCTACATTTTGACATACAGTACATATCTCTGAGTTTGGTAAATCTTCTGTACAAACTTTGATTAGATTTAAAACATTTTTTTTTACAGCCAATCCACATAGAAAGAGACTAATTTGATGTTTTTCACAAATGCATCAATCCACACTGACCTCCCACGTTTTTGTCGTATTAGTGTGAAGCATAAACTCCACACAGCTGTTTAAATCACACTGCTCAATATACTTGAATTACTGTAAACTTTTTCTATATCAACTGATCAGCTCCTAGTCTACTTAAGAGTTTTCACCATAGGTAGATTCCACTCACTTGTTGCTTAGGGACAGGAAATTAAATCTATGGAGTAAATTACACAGCTCTCCGTGGGCTAAATAAATATGTGCTATTTTTCAAGAAGTTGGGTTGCAATATATGTATGGTAATAATTGATCACGATCTATACCCACAAGAACAAAGCTACCTGCTGTGTTTGAGGCAAAATGGTTAAATTATATTTTGTTAAAACCCAAATTATGAACATATATTCAAATCAAGCTCAGTTATGGCTCTGAATCCTACATTACAGCAAACCTAACAAGAAGTCAAAGCTCATTTTAGCACAGCTGAGAACAGGAAGTCTTCCTTTGAACCTTGAAGTTGGCAGATTTAAAAAATATTCAGGAAGATGACTGGTTGTGTGAATTGTGTGAACTTGGAGAAGTTGAAAATGAGTCACAATCTTCTTCTGTATTGTCCTTTTTATGATGAGTTAAGAACAGCGATATCTAATGTCTGTTCAACAACCAGAGATGTTATAGTGCTCTGATGATGACAGAATGTAGTGGTTGTTTAATTTTAATGTTTATAAGTCAGCTACTTGTGTCTCTAAAGCTTGGAAAAAGCATCAGGTATGGTGTTGCAAAGGTTAAATTCTGGAAGAAAGAACAATGGTTTATTTGTTCTGGTATCTGGTTCATGCCTCTTTGTTTTTCTTTTCGTGGTGTCTTGTAAACCCATTTGGGCTGGACACTTCGTGCACGACCCAATAATAAAATTAAAATCAATCAATCTATGAATCAGAATTAGAAACAGTCAATATCCTCCTCTGGAGCTGACATGAAAACTAAACTAGTTCAGTGAATGATCTGATGTCATTCAGCCAGGTGAAAACAGTTTGTCCTGCTGATGACAGACGACGGATTGGACAGATAGAACACTTCAGTAGTTCTGCTAATGTCTCGCTTTCTCTCTGGATTCCATTTAAGAGATATTTTAGGCTTCTGCCAATGACAAAATAACATCCAAATATCAGAGTAACATCACAATAACATAAGATGAAAATCACATTGACACCAGAATGCATGTTAGAAAAACTTTTACAAAGAAAAAAAATGTTTTTTTTTAGTGGCAGTAAGAAACATAACAGGATTATTTACATTGTATCAGAGAGCAGACAAAGCTGTTCCTCATAAACAGTGACACTATAGGACCTCTTCAGTCCCCATAAAATCATTGACTTCACTGTCAAACTTTGTTTTTAGAGAAAAAACTGCACCGACAAGTTGAATGATAGTGACCATTTTTTGTTGTTTTGGTTTTTCACAATTTATTTAAAATGACTCAAATGCTGAAATGCTGACTTTCACTTTAATTTCAAGGTGTTAACATCGAAATAAGAAGACTGTTTCTCTTGCTAATAATGCTGGTTTTGTAGCACAATATGCCACAAAAGAATTTCTTCCTCACAGTTTGTGATTGGCTCATTTATTTGTACACTGTGCCAGCTGTATCGAGCGTTCAGGCAGAGCTGAGTACGAACAGGACACATTTTTGTAATCTGAGCGAGATAATTACCAGCTTGAGCTTGATTGTTGCCGGGTTCTATTTTAAATTTAGTAATTAGTTACAATAAAGAACAGACTAAACACAGTGATGTTTCATTTAAGTTTAGCTTTTGTCCTGTCTCTCGATGTTTTGATTGAGGCATGTTAGTGGAGGATAAACAGAGTGATCACACCTCATCCAAAACATACATGATTTGTGGACACGCTTGTAAACCTGCATAATGGGCAATCTTGTGTTTTAATGTTTAATGAAAAAATAACTGAATGTAACAAGTTATTATTAAATTACTATTACTATTAAATAACGTGTAGGTTATAGACCAATTTAGAACAAATTGTTTTGCACTGTTCAACCATGTCAGCACTTGCATTATTTTTCCATTTAAATAAAGGTAGCTGGATTTTAGAGAACACATAACTGTTGTTAAAGTTTTGTCTCAATGTAGAATATGAAATAATTATATCTTTAGGTTAGACTTTGATCACACTGATATGTTTATGATTTAGTAGTAACATCACACCATATAAAGCTGTACTGTCAAAGTAAAGAAGCAACAAGGGCTGAGTTCATCATTTGTAATGCATGATTGACAATTACCATAAGGGGTCTGGTGGTCACTAGGTAGGATGTAGTTAAGTGTCAGCTGATCCTTTATAGCTTAAGATCCCTGTGTCCTGGGATGTGTGACCCTTGTGTGACATGACTTGGGGCAATGAGTATCCATGTGTGCAGATGTATTTGTTTGTGGCTATATGCCATTGGCTGTAGTCATATAGGGTGATAGGTTTGACTAATCATACATTGACTGATACTTAAAGCATTATAAAATAGGTTGGCTCTGTATAGTGATACAGAAAGAGATGCTTTGCTTTGTGTGAACTCTGTCTCCTTATTGATCAATAATAAGTTCACTTATTTTTCCAGATCAATCAGTCCCTGTTCCTTCTTTTTGTGCCTGCGTCCAGTGTTTTGAGACAATTTCTATGACAGTATCATCCAATTTGTCCTCACTATCCTGCATAGTGATCAGATGGTCTCCTTACTTTAACCTCTTTTACCCAACATGTACTGCAGCCCTGCTCTGGTTCCTTCATCCGTGACTCTTCATCTCCTCCAGCTTCTTCACCTTCTCTGTGTCTCTTCTCTCCTTCATCTTCTCAATCAGGAAGTCCAAGTGGACATGAGTGGACAGTGAATTAACATTCAGGGCGATCTTCTCCAGATTAACAACATGTTGGTAGGACTCATCCAGCCACTTTATCTCCTCTGCTTTCAGTTTTTCCATCTCTGTTTGAAGATGTTCCATCAGGCTCTTCTTCATCTCATTTTCTACTTTGTTCTCTTCATACTTTTTTTTCATATCTTGTTTGGTCTTCTTAACTTTCCTGGTCTTGTTCACATATCTCCAGTTTTCTTTCACATGATCTGATGCAGGACACTTCCCTGTACATGAAGTGCAGCGACCTCCTTTCATGACCTCACAGTGTTTTGGACTCCAGGCCTTTGTGCATCCAGGATAGTGACAGTTCTCTTTACATTTGTTACAGGTGACAGCTTTATAGTCCCACCAAGCGTCAATCTTTTCTTTAATCTCCTCAACCTCATCAACTTCTACAGTGAACTTCTCATTCTTCTTCATCTCTTCTTCATGTTTCTTCAGAGCTTCTTCAGTCTGTTGGATCACTCTCTGTTTCAGTTCAATCAGCTGGATTCTTTCTTGCAGGTTTTGGATGCAGGCTGTCAGTCTGACCCGTGAGTTCATAACATCCATGGTCTTACTCAGTTTTTGAGATGCAGTTTTTTCTAGAAAGACACTGAACTGATTCATTCCTTTCATTGTATTTTTTTCAGCATGTTTCAAGTCTTCTATGTCCTCTATTCGGTCTTCATTCTGGCAGTTATCAAACAGGAAGTGAACAGGTTGGTCCTTCTCATTTTTGGCACATTTAATGTTTGCAGCTTCAAGAGCTTTCAGAGCATTTTTAGGTAGTCTTCCATTTGAATATGTGATGAGAGCAACAATACTTTTCTCCAGATCTTTCCCAAACAGAGACGTCACTGAATCAAAGATGTACCTCATACGATCAATCACTCGATTCTCAGTCGCCTTCAGCACCAGACCCACTGCAGAAAGTTCATGAACTCCATCGTATGAGCGGAACAAGTCAAATAATCTTTGACTGATGATGAGATCTTTTTCAATCCCTTCTGTGCTTCCGAATCCAGGAGTATCGATGATGGTCAGAGAGTAGGGCAGAGTTTTATCTTCATAACCAAAGATCTCGTACACGATCACATCTGATGTCTGACTCTCTGACTGACTTTTCTCCTCTCTCTCTACGATCTCAAACCAGATGTTGTCCTCAAACTTCACTCCCATGGTGTAGTTGACCAGAGCGTTGATCAGAGTAGATTTTCCTGTTCCTGTTTCACCTACAAGTAAGATGGTTTTGTTTGTCTTGTTCAGGTTTTTTTCACCTAGAGTCTTTCTTTTTAAAGAGTCAAAATTCTTTGTCACTGTTGTCAGTTTGTAGCAAGCAGGAGATCCTGTTTTGAGTGGAGTACTTTTGGAGATTATGTCCTGGTATTTTGATGAGGTGTTTTGATTCCTGTAAAAAGACAAATACATTAGTTCAATATTCATAAGTGAGACCCATTAAGACTAAAATTTTGATATTTTGAAACCTAACAGCCACCAGCATTAAAGGCAGTTAAATTAGGTAACTACTTTAAGTAATACAATTTTCAAAAGTAACAATAGCGGATGATGAATACATATTAGTTTAAAGAGTCCAGTGGAAAGAGAAATGTAGAATTTTATTTTGATTTTGACTTTATGGTTTAATTTTCTAAATGACATTTATGACAAAATACATTTATGAAGAACCTTTTTTGATGATGAAGATGAGACGTTTGCGTATATGTGGTAGCAGCAGGGTGTGAACTGCAGGGGAGCCAGGGAGAGTTTGGCTCTCCTCAATAAGATATGAGCTCCCCTGAAAATAATGATTTGTGAAATTTTGGGAAGTCATTTTCATTAACATGGATCACGTGTAAAATTGTAAAAATGTAAAAGTCCATTGAGGATGTATGATTCATGCAAGAGGGCTATTCATCACTAATTTAATAAAGATACTGGCTGCATGCTATTCTTACCATCACCAAATGTGGCAGTGCTGTGTCCTTGACTTCACTCAGTTTAATTGAAAAATAAATCTTTCTTGGTCGCTCAGTCTGTGCACTGGTGTCTTCTACTGCAAATGTTAGTGACAACCGACACTGATGTTGCATCTGCTGCTGGGACTGCTGTCAGCACAGACCTGCTAACACTCAGCCTGACAACACAGAACAAGCCAACAGAAGAAGTTGGATATGGGAGTAAAAGCTCAACAGCTCGACCTCTCTGTGTCTTATTTGTGCTGATAAACTAAAGTAATATAGTACATCACTCTGCCGAGTATACTGTACCTCCCTTGGCCGTATTGTATCATTTAGTGATGTTTGGTTTTGATCATTTAACTTGATATGTCATTCCTCTGTCAGTTGTCGTCCCCTGGAAAAATAAATTGAGCTCCCAAAAGATAAGATATAGTTACAAAACCAAAGCTAACATTAACAAAACATGTCTGAGGCCTACATCACAAAGTTCAACTTCATCTGTCTCTCTTTGTGTTTTCTGCTTTACTGATCCTAATATCAGTGACCCTGACAACCAGCATTATGAAGCTGCTCAACCAGCTCTGTTCACTATGATCCTTTTTGATCTGATCCTTTTAAATGATTCAGAATGTAAAAGTATCACACACTAACTCCCTTCACTTCATCAGCAGGTGACAAGCAGGGCATGGGAACCTTTTTTGGGTCTTGGGGAGTTGCAGCATTTATTCACTGATAGACAGCCTAAACTCTACACACACTACATTGCTATTTTCACAGCTGCTGACTTCATACTTTCTGCCACATACACACACATTCTCTCTAATGCCAAGTCAATTAATGTTACAGCCATGTGGGGCAATGTGCAGATAGAAAATATTTATTTATTATGTAACAGAAATGATCAGATTAATGGTTTACAAGGTGCTAATATGTTCTTGTTGAACACAATATCAAAAGTGAAAACTATCCCTATTGAAAATTATTCCAGATTGGGGATACCTCTTCTGACTGAGGTGGCTACATGAGGCATTTTTATTCTGATTGAGCTATTATTCTGAATATTACTGGAACATTAAGGCCCATGTAAATATGGCTATTGTGATACATTTGACATATCATTAAAATATGTTTAGAAACAGAAAACAAAGTGAAAATGTGTATTGGGGTTTTAGTATTGTACACCACGAGCAGTGAGTGCTGAATACAAAAAGTCATCATCTCTTATAATTATTATAAGATGGAGATGCATTATCCATGCCAAAATGAAGAAGACTCAGTTTTCTTATCATGACATTCAGAAATAAGATGATGTCAGCCATGACAGGCATTCTTCCAGAGAGTTCTTTTTTATGTGGTCTGTTGGACAGATGAAACATTTAACTATTTTACTTATATCACTGTCAGTTAACAGTTTTAAAGAGAGACTCTTTAACTTCTGATGAACAGCAGTAACTGCAACACCTGCTGCTACAAGTGATTATTCCAGGACTGTGGCACAATTAATTCTATTAATATCTGGGTGCTGAGGGTACTGCACTATTTGGGAGAGAAACTCTGCTTAGAAGGAAACAGACTTTCACATAAGACTGGGAGTTGTTTGCACATGCAACACATTTAACACTAACAAACTTTTAATAAACAAGCAAATATGGGTGCGCAAGTGGTTGAGTGTTTAGAGCGCATACCACATACGCAGCCGACCCCAGTTCGAATCCCAGCCGGAGGTCCTTTGCTGCATGTCACAACCTCCTCTCTCTCCCATGTTTCCTGTCTGTCTACTTCTCAATAAAGGTGTCTATGCCAAAAAAAATCTTTAAAGAAAAAACAACAAAGCAAACACAGAATCGCTCAGCTCTGTGTAGACTGTCCAATCATAGCGGGGCTTCAGAGCTACTGAGAATTGTGCTTGGAAAATCCCTTTGAGTGTTTGTGTGCATCAAAACTGCAAAAAAGTCAATCACACATGTAACTTAATGTAGAGTCAGTAGAGTCCCTCCTGCCAGCACATCCACAGGAAACTGCTTTAATGTGTCTGGTTGTCTAAATGTTCAAATTAAGCTGCGAAGAGGTCCTTTTCCAATATGCAGCGTTTCTGATCTCATCTCATCTCGGTGTCGCCTGAATAGTTACTTTATACCCCTATGGAAATCCACGTCATCTAATGTTATACAACACACGCAACAGCATATGGTATTCCTCTGACCATACAGTGTCTATAAACACAGAACCTCTTACAAGGTTCTGTTTATCTCCCATGTATCCCCATTGCTATAGATTTTACCTTAAAAGGCTCGTTACTGCCTCCCCAGCCCAGCGGACTGGAATGTACATATATGACTCACACTGTCCCCCACTGTCCTGCAGCTTAAGAAATAAGAAATAATATACTACACTCACATGTGGAATGCATTTATATCCAGGGATTGCAGAGAAGTATGAATGAAATCTATGAATATATAAAGAGAACTGGATACAGGACCGGTGCATAGGGGCCAAACTGTACAGTATAATTACAACATCACGTGATGCTATTGGGTCCAAAAATACTTTTTCCCATAGACTTACACTTTGAAAGAGACATCTTTAAATCAGCAGATGAATTTTTTTGAGTGTCACAGCCCCCACTGGAAATGAATGATCAAATCAGAATTTCATCAGTTTGGTCCAATCACATTTCTTAAGTGTAGACAAGCAACATGATTGACTTGTTTTATCCCGATTGAAGTTTGTCAGTGGGTGAACCTGGAAGTTAGCTGTCTCAGCAGGCTGAAGTCTCTATTGAGCATACTCCATGGCTGCATTGGGCCCGAGTGTGTGTGCAGTATGTTTTCATCTGGGTATTTCTTTACAGCAAGAAGTGGATTTTCATAGTATGGAAGGGAGCCTCGCCTCTGATGCTCTATCCACTTCTCTATATATACTATAATGGAACCGCGCATGCTTTTGTGGTTTGCATGCAAGTCTATGGCTGTCTGTGGATGCAGAAAGCATAATTTGGTCTTATCAATGCTTTGTACTGTGTGTTTGTGGCTCTCTGTTGCTCTCTGCACTGAAATGCATTAAGCCTTTTTGTTTCTGTGTTGAGGTGTGATTTTAGTGTGACATGGAAAATTCATTTCACAGTTTGTCAACAACGATTGATTCAGTTATTTAAAACAAAAGACAAAATAAATGTCCTTATATGTATGTTATTCATTAAATTAGCCAGTGACACTAAGTACATACATGAAGGGAAATGTAAAGAATGTGTATAATTTCACTTATTATTTCACTTTTGTTTGATTTCATTTATGCTTTTAAAATCTTCAACATCATTAAACTGCAACTAAATGTGAATTTTATTTTTATTATCATGCTAAATAGGCAGTAACATTCAAACAAATTAAAACTGGACTGGTTGAAGTAATGTTAACCATCTAAACCAGTGGTTCTTTTGAGCACATCATCTCTTCAAAGAGAACATTTGTCATGGCGGAACAAGCCACCCAACCCCAATATAACATGCAAGCAGAATATCTACACAAATCACAGCAGTTATTATAATTACAATATTGTACTTTTGTTATTAAAGAAGAAAGTTAGAAATTCCTTCTCATCAGCAACATCTGTGGCTGCTAAGCTTGTGTGCCCCCTTCTGTGCACCTGGTGTAAGACTATTACTATTGTAATATATATGATGTTGGGAACATGCAATACCACAGTGAATGCTGTTCAAAAACACTTTAAATATGCATTATTTTAAAACTGTGCTTGGTACAGTACAATATTATTACAAATGGCATTATTATGATTTCCTGTAACAGTAATTCTTACAAGAGTAATCAGTATCATAATATAAATGTCACAATAATAAGTATATAACGGGGTGTTAATATTTTACTGGAACATATTTGTTAACATTTGTTCACCTGTGTTGCAGTTTATTGTCTTTTAATCATGATATTAAATGTTAAAATATATTAATTGTACTCACGCTGCCATGGTGACTTGTGGCATGGATGGCTCAGAATGAACGTGTATATTTGGACTCTGTATGAAAGAATAAATGAAAATTAAAGAATGCTTTACTATACAGTGATATACATACAAATCATATCATATCACATACAGTATATATAGATATACTGCATTTATCATAAATCATATATATTTATAACATACATAAACATACATAATGGAAACTTGAGATGTGTCATCGTTTTTCTTTGGATAATAATGAAAACCATGATAAACATTGATGAAGGTTAGTATCAAATACCATACTTATACACTTATAATTTCACAGAGTCACTGTCAGCAGCCTCAAAGTTATCTGTGACACATGAAAAAGCGACACTTCAAACTAAATCTTATTGTGATGTTTGCCAGTGTGTTGACATTAATTGATATTTTGAATTTGTTGGCCATGTTATTTCTAGTTCAGTTCATTTAACTCAACTGATTTCACTGTTAAATGTTGAACCAGTTTAGAAAGTATATGGTGTAACAGTGTTGGGAGTAATGTGTTACAAAGTAACGCGATAGAGTACTTGGATTACTTTTTTGAATTGAGTAATCTAACACATTAGGGCCTGTTTCCCTGTTGCAGTGATATAGATGTGTTTAAAAGCCTGGTTGCAGTTTATAACTAGTATGTGAGCTTATGTTTGAGAAGCCACTTTAGTCCAATAAAGACTGTAAATGGAACATTGTGTCATTCCTGCTATTAATGTAAAGATTTACAGATGATGGATCAGACTTGGCTGTGTGATGATGGTACAGTCATTATATTTAAAGGAGGTCTGGACTAAAACTACATGAGGAATCACAAAGTAACACTAAAGTACTCTAACCAGTTACTGTTCTCACAAGGTAATGCTGAGATGGAACTAGTTATTCTCTAATGGCACTAACTTTGTAATGTAATTACTTACTTTTAAAAGTAACGTTCCCCAACACTGTGGTGTAATAATAAACATTACATTTATAATGTAGCTTATTAATGAAAATATGAAAGATTGCCATTTTATTGTTCTGCAAGTTACTGTATTTGCTTTATTAGATGATCATCCAACTGGTTGTTTAAAACCTGGCAATCCTGGTCTAAAACTATATCAGGTTATTGTTCCAAAGCCATCATTATACAATCTGTGAGCTGCCATGTTGAATTATTTTGTGATTCTTGGTTAGTGGATTTTTTGGCCTATGACAACTTCCAGTTTGAGGAAGGTATAAATGAAATAACAAGTGTTTACCTGATCTGTTTTCTTACTGCAAATTATTTTTCATTTTAATAGAGCTGTAATGTGAGATATTTCAGGTTATTGCAGCATTCCCATTTATTTTTTTAACCGACAATATAAATGAGTCTCAGTTTTCTTTTCTACAGTATGATCAATACGAAACTCTACTTGTTGAATCATCAAAACTCTGTTAGAAGTGATTAAGTTATAAGACTGGACATAAAGAGTTCAGGGTAGAAGTCAACTACAATTCTCAAGGTGCACTTAGGCAACAAACAATCAATCACTGAGCATCAAATTCAGCAAATTGAAGATATAGATTACAATGTTGAAAAAAGTTTACAACCTGCAGATAAAATCAGTTCACTTTTAATTTCTGGGTAATTTTGAGTGAATTCAGTAACTATGGCAACATGTTTTGTTTACATCTTTAACAATTAAGCTTTTTGAGTTCGTTATGTTCGGATTTACACCTCTGACTGGCTTATTCATCCTGGCAACAGTGGCAGAGGCTCATGGGTATTGTAGTATTGACATGGACAAAACTGTAATGCTAACTGGTGTCAGAAAATAAAACTGTAGGATTTTTACAGCATCCAGGAGAGTCCTGAGTTTATATGTTCAGTATCATCAAGAAGATAGACTAAAGAAATATTTGAAATGTAAATACAGAATAAGGAAAACACTCCCTGAAGCAGCAGATCCTCACCTCGCAACTTTATTGAAACATAGCTTTACTTTAGACTAAGATGCCATATCCAATAATTTAAGATTAAACCATTCAAAAATGAACTAAAATGATCAACAGAATGTAAAGATATAACAGTTTTGATGTTGATGTCAAATACATCCACGTATCGTGCTGAGATATTTGTTGAAGTTAGCATGCTAACCAGCTAACCAGCTAACCAGCTAGGCTGACCTGTCCTGTCTTGTAGAACCTCTTTACTCAAGAGGCGACAGTGAGTCACTGTAGTGTCCAGTCTGCCCTCAGTCCAACATGAGAGGATGAAGTAAAAAACTGCCCCAAAGGTATATTCTAACCTGTTATTAATCATGTTGAGAGTAGATGAATAAATGAAACAGTAAATGCAACAATGGCTGAAGCTCTTGGCAAGCGACCGTTAACACCACCGCCTGCTCTGAGCAAGAAATCAAAGACAAGAAGTGATAGAGATAGAAGCAAAATAAGAGTTAACATTGGGCTTGTTTTCCACTGCTGGAGACAACTCTTGGCAAGTAAAGGGATGACATTTGATGTTAAACTCAACAATTCTTATTAACTGGTAAGTAAACAGAGCAAATTTAGTGCAACTAACACCAACACAAATCGTACTGAAAAACATTCCAAATGGTGTTGATTTTTGTTGCTACTGTGGATTATAAGACAGTAATGTTATCTTGACCAGCTCTCAGAATTTCAGCAATTTGGTCAAATTGTGTGTATTCTGGGCCTGCTTTTAGTTAGCAGTTAGGATTAGGGTTAGGGTTTTTTATAACTATGGCCTGTTAGAGGTGCGCCTGTGGTTGAGTGGTTAAGAGCGCCTGCCACATAAGCAGCAGATCCCCAGTTCGAATTCCGGCCAGAGGACCTTTGCAGCATGTCACATCCCCTCTCTCTCTCACATGATTTCGTGTCTCTTTACTGGCAAGATTGGAAGGTTGGAAACTTCTCTACATATTTTTGATAGCTCTGCAAGGTTTATTAAACTACTTCTTCATTCTCTCATATTGGATTAATGGCAGACTGGAAGCAGCAGTGACTCACTATTGCCTCTTGAGTTACAAAGTGGTGCTATAAGAGAGAAAGGGCTGGGGCTGGTGTCTTACATATACAGTAGCACCTTCAAAACAAACCAGCTTTGCATTAAAAACTCCTCCCCTTTCTGTAAACTCTATTTCTGTCACTATCTGGATAAGAAGGTGCTGAGGCCTGGACTAAAAACTAGACTTATACTTGCACTACATACATGTTTACACTGAAGATTAACGTACACGGCTTTAATCCAAATCCCCCCAAAAATATGCATTGTCAGTCCAGCTTTCAGTTCAGAACAACTGGCTCCCCTTAGCAAAAAGTAGTATACTTGAAGTTCATTTTATTAAGTATGCTTGAGTGTAAGTATAGCAAGTATACTACGGACCATGTACTTGTAGTGTACTAGAAAGTTCACTAATTTAATACCTCTTCTGACTAAATTGGAACATTTTTAAGTTTATAAAAGTTTACTTTACTACACTCATCTATATACTACTAGTGTACTAGGTTTATACTTCTAGTCCACATGTTAGTTTATTGAAGTATACTTAAAGTATAGCACAAGTACACTCATCTATATGCTGCCATTGTACTAGTTATATACTATATGATGTTGAACATATAAGTTTATAACAGGGGTAATACCTCAAAGCTAATGTTTTTATTCTGCTAAATTAAATGTAAGCACGAGTCAATGACTTGACCTTAGATATACTAAGTATTAATACTTTGTGGCAGAAAGAAGTAAAAAGTTTACTAAAGTACAAGTAGAAGCTTTAGTATTAAAGTATAAGTGTAAGTCTTAATATTAAGACTTTTCTTTAGACTTTTCAGTATAAGCCAAGTTTACTTCACTATACTATTCCTAAGTATATAAAATATAGTATATAAAAAGTAAACTTCAAGTATACTGCCTCAGTTTTAGTATAAAATAAGTATACTCGTAGTACACTTGAATAAAGTACTTTTTGCTAAGGGTAATCTGTTACAGTGCAGCCAAACAATCCAGTGCTGTATAGTCAGTCAATATTCAGCCTTTCCTAGTATAAGCATTTGAATTAATGTATTATCTTTCATGATCTGATTTCATGCAGAATATGACACATGAACAATAGCAGGGCAAAGTGAAGTGTGTTACCTTGCTGTGGTTGGAGGTGTGCAGTCTAAGAGCTCCCTGTGGCTGCTCCTTCTTCTTCCATTACTCCCTGACAGATTTACAACTCATCCACTGGCAGGAAATGAACAAAATGACAGTTCTCTTGTTTTGTAGGCGCATTTTTGAACGTTTCCACTCAGTAAAAACTGAGAGGGAAAATCTGCATGTGTTTCCTGTTCTTCACAAAAAAGCCACCCTGTGTTTCACCTGTTGTCCTTTAATGTAAAGCAGCAACAGCAGGAAATGTTGAGTTTGCATCAACAGTAAATGAAGATAGAACTGATTCAGATGAAAGCAGCCAATAGAATAAGACAGATATCTGAGTATAGGTACCAACAGGAACGCAGGAAAGAAACTAAAGTTCAAACTACAGAGATTCATAGAAACAACAGAGAGCTGAACACAGAGAGAAAGTTATTCAGTTACCCCATCTGAAATTAATCTCGGCAAACTTGGCAAAGACTGACCCTGAGCTCACAAACCCCCTGCAGAGCTTAAAATAGGCAAACACATCATAAAGAAGCTTTCTAAATTCAACAACCAAATACTAATACAGGAGGAGGCTGTGAGTAAGTTACATTCTGATGCAGCTAGCAGTGTCGTAGCGAAGGCAGAAGTCTGTCTTGTTGTAGGCTGACTAAATGAGCTCCAAATGTTAGACCAGGGTCCTACATGATTGGAGGATGTATGGATCATGTGACTATAAACTAACTGCCATCACTGTCTGAACCATCATGAGGCTCCATTAAAGTCGTACTGCACACTGAGAAATGTTTGTTAAGCTGTAAACTAAAGGATATGACTGTACTGTGATACAACAACTTAGTGCTATTAATATTGACATTGAGCCAAATTTATAAAAATCTGCATGCTGCAGTAGAGAGCAGACAGAAGCTCTGTCATTTCTGAACCTCTCTGTTACGGTGAGGCAGCACTCTTCAGATGTGACAACAGCTGTACTCTGTAATTGGTTAAACATTTGAAATTTAAAAAGACAGATGCTTTCACAGTGAAGTTATCAGTGGCTCTATTGGCCCCTCCATCAGCATGGCAGTGTTTGTGCCAACTGTGTCAATGAGCATCATGATGTTTATCTGTGAAAATACACTAGGTATGAACCTAATTACAGACCTCTGAATCACCACCCATATCTCTGATTATTCAGATATGTTTGAAGTGTAACATCACATCGTATCACACAACATAAATGTTTATCTATAGTTTTTTTAAATGTTGTAAATCACCAAAGTGAAATACGAACCAAATATAGTTAAGTTCAACTTCTTCGGCTCTCCTCACTTCTTCACTATTTTCTTTATGTGTATATCCATCTCTGCTTTTGTTGCTTATATTATAGTAGTATTATTAGCTTCACGTTTCAGCCCTGATGGCATAGGAACACGTGGAACGACCACTACCTTTAATCACAGGATTATGTGGTGGTGACATGTAATGTATAAAATGTACATGTCAGTACCACAGAAACAATACCAATGTAAAGTCATTGAGGATCCTCTTTCATGATGGACACATGAATTCCCTGGTTCAACAATGTCACACAGTGGGCGGTGGTTAATATTATTTTCTATCTATTTTCTTCATTAACGGGTGTGATATAACTGTGTTTTTGGTGTAATATGGTTTTTATAGTTATTACAGATGGTTTATTCCTTATCATTATTAAAAAAGCAATTACAGTCATGTTAAGGTTTTATAAACAAAAAAATCATATTTAATGTACTATAATAAATTTAGTGAAAAGATGAAGATGATGAGATAAAATATTCCTAGATTAGAAAAACATAATACATATTTCTCTGTCCCTGATCTGTTTTTGATATTGAAGAGAAAAGAAAATCAGTATGTCAACCACATTCGTTTCCTTTTCTCTTCTCAAACCAAAATATACAACTCATAACAATTTTATTCTGTGTTAACAATGGCACACAAGGATGTTATTTTTGTTTGGATGTGTAAAAAACAGACCAAAAATCTCTGAATGTACTTCACCGGAGCATGAACTAAATTCTCCATTGCATAAAATCAAGTAGGTTGTATGTAAAACCAGATCAAACTATCCTCAACCTCATTGCTTGTTTATGTTTTATATTTTACTACCTTTTTTCTTTCCTCTTGTCTTTTTCATTTGGTTTGTGATCTGCATGCTCCAGCTGAAAACAATCTGGTTTCTGGCAGTCATTTTATTTTTGGCACCACACAACATGAGAACTAGGAATTGATGCAACTACATCAAATTGAACTACTCACCGAAGGCTATAAGGTTATAAGTCTCTGAACTAAACAACGTAACGTGACCAAACTCTTCACAATGAAGGAACACAGAGTGCTGTGTGATTCACTGCTGTGTTTTTAATAGTTCTTAAACAACAACAGAACAATAAAATATACCAGCTTTGATACAAACCCCATACTTGTTAGTAGATTAGTTCATTGTTGGTTTGGATTCAAACATGAAGACAAATAGAGAAAATCTTCAAAATTATCCTTTAATTTATGCTACAAATGCTATTTCGAATTTACATTTTTTTTCCTATTGTTGCATTTGGACATTTGAATTAATGTATTATCTTTCATGGTTTTCTTACCTGTGTGGTGAGATTTGGTTCAGTGTGAGGAGGAGCAGGGCCAAGTGAGAAGAACTTGTTCTGATCAGTCTTTATAACCCCTCAGGAGAGGGGGGCTGACTCTGCATGTTTTTTTATGTTAATGCTCAATGACTGCAATAGGGAGGGCGGGTACAACAAGACACTTCTGCTTTCAGAGTGATGTATTGAAACATGAAGATAACATAAAAGCTTTCTCAAAGCAAACTGCATAAACGTTGAACCGCGTGTGAAGTAAACTGCTCCACGACATAGCCAGTGATGCGATGTGCGTCAGTAATAACTGTCTGTGTGACACACAGACAGAGCATGTCACATAATGCGAGTGAAACGAATTAAACAAAGCTTCGAAAATATGACTCTATCATTTTTGTAATCGAATTATTCAAATAACTCGAGTAATCATTTCAGCCCTACTATAAACTGCGTATACAGAGAGAGAATATGGGGGGGAAAAAGAAAAATGCCAGTGCCGGTCTTTGCTACCAAATCTGAAAGGAGACACTTAGACATGTCTGACGTGTGTGTAGTTTCCTTATCTCCCCTCCCTCTGTGTATGTGACTGTTGTGATGTGTAGTTTGTCCTTTTCCAGATCTTAATGGTGATGGTGGCTGACGGATTCGGGTCCTATCTGCTTCACAGCACCTCGATGTCCTCCTGATCAAATTCCTCATTCTGGGTCTCCTCCCAGTTGGACCTGGAACTCTTCTAAAGGGGGGCGTCCAGAAGGATCCTGACCAGGAGCCCAAACCACCTCAGCTGGCTCCTTTCCATGTGAAGGAGCAGCGGCTCTACTCCTAGCCTCCCCCGGATGTCTGAGGGTTGGGACGTAGACTGACTGCTAAACTGAGAGCTTCACCTTCAGGCTCAGCTCTTTCTCCAACAGGACGGTCCTCACTGCTGATGCTGCACCCATCCACCTGCATCACTGCTGATGCTGCACCCATCCACCTGTTAATCTCACGCTCCATCTTACCCTCAGTGTGAAGAAGACCCTGACATACTTAAACTCCTCCGCTTGGGGCAGTAACTCCCTCCCAACCCTCAGGGGCCAGTCCACCAGTCCCCTTTTTTAAAAATGGGGACCACCATCCCGATCTGCCAATTCATGGGCACTGCCCCTGTCCTCCATGCGAGATTGAAGAGGCATGTCAACTATTACAACCCCACAATGTCCAGAGCCTTCAACATCTCAAGGTGAATCTCATCCACCCCCAGCGCCTTACCACTGAGGAGCTGTTTAACTACCTCAGTAACCTCTGCCAGGGATATGGGTGAAGATTCAGCTCTGCCTCCTCCATAGAGGACATGTTGAGTTCCTCGAAGTGCTCCTTCCACCGCCCCAACAATATACCCAGTCGAGGTCAGCAGTTCTCCCCCCTTGCCGAAAACACCCTGGTCTAAACCCTGCTTGGCCAGCCCGTACCTATCTGCTGCTTCTGGAGACCCCTGGGCCAGCCAGGCCCTAAAGGCCTCCTTTTTCAGCTTTACGACTGCCTCACCGCTGGTGTTCAGCAGGTTCTCTGGTTTCCGCCCCAACAGGCACCGACGACCTTCCGGCCACAACTCTGAGCAGCTGCCTCCACAGCTGAGGTCTTGAACGTGCCATGTCCATGCCCTCACCCTCCACTGGGATGCAGCAGAAGTTCCTGCAGATGTGGGAGTTGAAGATCTCATGGACGGGGGCCTCCACCAGACGTTCCCAGTTCACCCTCAATACTCATTTAGGTTTTCCCAGGTTCACAGCTCTGCTCCTCTCTTCGTCTCTCTGTGTGTCCAAGACATACGCAGGCCTAATGACACAACTACAAAGTCGATCATCGACCTTCAGCCTAGGGTGTTCTGGTACCAAGTACACATATGAACACCCTTATGCTTGAACATGGCGTTTGTTATGGCAATCCATGACTAGCACAGAAGTCCAATAACAATACATACCTCCTAATCATCCCCCGTGGTCGTTAAAGTCCCCCAGCAGAACTATGGACTCACCAGGCCGCGCCCCTTCCAGGGCCCCATCCAGGGCCCCATCCGGAGTCCAAGAAGGCTGTGCATAAAATTACCTGTATACATAAAGGTTCAATAAAAATGTCTCTATAAATAACAATATAATATCACCTAACCATATTAGTCTTGTCATACACCTTTCGGTGCAACCTGGACACATCGTCAGTGATGACCCCGGGGTCATTAGGGGTTTCGGTTCTTAGCATCATACACCCTCACCCGGGCGACCCAGCCGGGGGTGTCCGGGTAGCTGACCTCGCCACTCTTCACCCCTCTTAATCCAGTGCCAACGGGAAGCCTTTTCAGCAGCTACCAAGAATGATTTGATGGCTCTCTTTCTCTGCTTTCCACAGATTCCCAAGAGTCCCAGGACCCTGTGCAGGGAGCGCCCTGCAAAGTCCCTGTAGCCCACTTTAACTGGCTCACATCTGGCCTTCCACCCCTGCCCTCTGCACTCTACCACCAGAGCTGCATACTTGGCTTTCTTTCTGCCTTGTGCCTCCTCCATCCTGTCTTCCTAGGGGACTGTTAGTTCCAGCAATACCACTTGCTTTGTCGTCTCAGACATCAGAACCATGTCAGACCTGAGAGTGGTGAATGCAATGGTTTATAGGAACTTCAGCTGCCTACCTAAGTCAATCAGAACCTTCCAATCTCTCGCTGTCGAGAGCAGTCCACCCTGGGCCTTCGGTTGGGGTCAGGGCTTCTCTCCAGCCAGCACAAAAGAGATATATTGTATAACTGTACACAGGTTTCAATTTTATGTGGAATGACAATTTCAGCTTCTCTGGAAAACTGTATAGTTATTTTATAGTTAAGCTTTAGTGATTTTTAATCATTTGTGTTTTGTGCTTTTCTTATTTGTGTGACAGACCGAGAGTTAGGTGTATTTTTGAATGACAATAATTTGTAGATATTCTCGCCAAAGATGCAGAATGTAAGCTTCACTGAAATGCAAACAACTCAACAAACAACCAGATATGATTAACCTTGTTGTTAATTTCTTCTCTGCAGTTTTTCCCCCGCTCAAGACCAGTCATGACCGGTGAAACACCACATGCAAACTCAATGTGAGAAGTAGTTACATAAATGCATTTTGTACGTGACATTAACTGTCGTGTTGAGATTCATATTAGTAAAGAGAACTGTGGGAACAGTTTTGAAAAAGTGAAGAGAAAGAAGAGAAAAGAAGAAGTGTAGAGAAATGTGTGATGTTTCTATGGTCTCGTGATTTCAGAGATATGCTGAGACTTTAAAAAATCCTGCAGAAAAGAAACTGAAAACAGTGTGAAGCACATACAGTTGTTTGTTGAGTTCTTGGAATATGTATCTGTGCAGAGAATATTCACACTTTATCATCATTAAACAATATGTCATTCTGTCTGTCACGGAAAGAAAGAAAGAAAAGCCCAAAACATAAATAACATAAAAAGCTGTTCGAAAGAAGCTGAACATGTCATTCCACTGTTCTGAAACAATGTATAAATATAGTTAGATGATGTTATTATTGTTATTTGTACATATATTTTTTATTTAATCTTTATGTATACTAAGATTAATCTTTTCTGTTAAAATCAAATATATGGGGATGTACCTTGAAAAATCTTTCATGTCTGGCCTTGTAGGATGGTGAAAGATGAAATAAGAGTAAGTAATTTTCACAAATCACTTTAGACTTTATTGACCCAAGGAGAAATTCCTTTCCACAGTACTGTACATATCAACAATACAATACAATAACAGCAACATAAAGTAACAGACAGTGCACACTCAGCCCTGTTCAGCGAGCCCTTCTGCGGCTCAATGCTCTGTACTGGTGCCCAGAAGGCATTAGCGAAAGGTAATGCAATGGTCTTATTGTTAAGTTCTGTGAGGTTGGATGTGGGGAGACCAATTATCCTGGTACAATGGCTGTTTTGACCCTTTAAATTTAGCAATAGATGGGTCAGCAAATTGTAAATATTATGATGAGAGTCAGTTTAACTCCTTCTGTGGTGCTCTCCCATTAGGTATAAATGTATTTTCTTCCTTTCATCTCAACATACGCAGCCTTCCTAAGAACTACAATTATTTAAATCATTATTTGTCCAGCTTCGAACATGAATTTTCTGTTATTGGCCTTTCAGAAACTTGGTTGGCTAAAGATGTGGAATCCCTCTATGACTTATCCAATTATAATGCTGTTCATTACCACAGAGAGTTAAGAGCAGGAGGTGGAGTATCCCTCTGTATTGCAATTTGATCCACCAAGTGTTACTGAAGTACAGGAAATAATAGCTGATCTGAATAATTCTGCAGCAGGTCATGATTAAATAAGTGCATCACTGCTTAAGGAGGTTAGTTCTCATATTGTACAACCACTCACATACATCTGTGGAAAGTCTATGGAAAATGGAGTTCAATCAATCAATCAGTCAATCAATCAATCAATCTTTATTTATAAAGCGCCAAATCAAAACAAAGTCATCTCAAGGCTCTTTCCACATAGAGCAGGTCTAAACCGAACTCTTCAGGTTTAATTTAAAGAGACCCAACATTCACACATGAGCAGCACTTAGTGACAGTGGAGAGAAAAAAACTCCCTTTAAACAGGAAGAAACCTCAGAACCAGAACCAGACTCAAAGTGGGAGAACATCTGCCTCGACTGGTTGGAGTAGAGAGGAGAGAGAGGAAGGAGAGGAGAGACAGAGGAAGGAGAGGAGAGAGAGGATGGAGAGGAGAGAGAGGAAGGAGAGGAGAGAGAGATAGAGAGAGAGAGAGGAGAGAGAGAGAGGAAGAGGAGAGACAGAGGAAGGAGAAGAGAGAGGAGAGAGAGGAGAAAGGAAGGATAGGAGAGAGGGAGAAAGAGAGAAGGACATGAAGGCCCAGATTACCTGTGAGACGAGAAAGCACAGACAACTCCGGGGAAGAAGTTTAGCTTATTGATGCATTAATAGTACATGAATGTTATTGGATATAGATGGATAGAGAGAGAGAGAGGAGGAGAGAGGAGCTCAGTGCATCATGGGAGTCCCCCGGCAGTCTAAGCCTATAGCAGCATAAACTAGGAGCTTGCTAACTATAAGCTTTATCACAAAGGAACGTTTGAAGCCTACTCTTAAACATAGAGAGGGTGTCTGCCCCCCCGACCCAATCTGGGAGATGGTTCCACAGGAGAGGAGCCTGATAACTGAAGGCTCTGCCTCCCATTCTACTTTTACAGATACTAGGAACCACAAGTAGGCCTGCATGTTGGGAGCGCAGTGTTCTAGTAGGTTCATAAGGTTCTATGAGCTCTTTAAGATTCACCAGTTGTTCCTAAAAGTATGAAAGTTGCTAAAATTATTCCTCTTTTTAAATCTGGGGATCCTAGTAGCTCCACAAACTACCGTCCAATATCAATTATGCCCTGTTTTTCAAAGGTTTTAGAGAAACTGGTCTATATTAGTACATTTAGATGCACAAAATATCCTCTATGAACACAAATATGGGTTTAGAAAGAAACACTCGGCATACATGGCCCTATTACAACTTGTTGACAAAATATATACAGCTATGAATAATAATGAGTTTGCTCTTGGTATCTTTTTAGATTTGTCTAAGGCCTTTGATACAGTCAATCATGAAATTTTAATCAAAAAACTGAAGCATTATGGTTTTCATGAACACACTTTGAAATGGTTGTACAGCTGTGTATATGATGGAGAACAATATGTATTTGCGAATGGTTCAGTATCAGGTAGGACTAAAATAATATGTGGAGTCCCTCAAGGTTCTATTCTGGGACCGTTGCTGTTCCTCATATATATTAATGATCTTCCTGCTGTATCTTCCATCTTACTTCCCATACTTTTTGCTGATGACACCAATGTTATCTTGACAAATAAAAATCTTAATTTCCTTATCTCCGATGCTAACAATGGCATGGAACAAATTTCAAAATGGTTTCAATCAAATAAATTATCTCTAAATATAAAAAAGTCTTATTATATATATTTTATTATATTTGCTAATAAAAACAAGAAATACTGCAAAGTTGAAACAAAAATTATAATCAATGGAACAGAAATTTCCTAGGTTACTTCCACAAAATTTTTAGGAGTACTGGTAACTCCACTACAAACTCCAAAACACAAACAAAAGTCAAAACAAATACAACTACAAAATCACGCTGCAAATAAAAAACACGCTGCAAGATACAAAAACAAATGCATAAATGTCAAACCCGCTGCAAATTAGGAAACGATGCAAATCAAGAAAACTCCTGCATTAAAAGAAACGCTGCATAAAGAAAAAGCGCTGCATAAACCAGTCACTAAAAATGGAAGTACCCCAAACCTACAGGGGGCGCTCTAGGTTGTCTCAACTAAACGTTATGTTACGTTGCAATGCCGTTACTTTTGACTGAGAGACGCTTTCATTCACAGCAGCATGGGCATTGCGCTTTTTTTTCTTCTTTCAGAACTGCCTCCAGCCTCCATAGTATTTATCTAGTTCAGAAAAGATTTGTTAGAACTGCCACATTTTCAAAACGAACTTTTTTTTAGTATATGTATATTCCAAATTCCATTCCTAAACCTTTCAGTGAATATTTCCAAGTCAACTCACAATTACATAAGTACAATACGAGACAATTGACAAGACTTCACCCTCCTCAGTATCGTTCTTCCCTTGGTAAATTTTAGGTACAATACTCTGGAATGATCAATTTAATAGTTCCATACAGTTGTCCTCTTTTGACACATATAAGAGCAGTTTAGGGGCTGCTCTGATTGCTCAGGTCACTCAGTAGTACACACACTCATACACAGGCGCGTGTGCACACATTTCTACTTCTACATTTCACACTTCTATATTTTACACACTGGAGTGCTCACGTAATACATTCAGATGCGTAGTTGAGGTACAGCAACAGTAACAGAGTACTGAAGGAAGGTTCCAGCTTAATTCACACCCACCAGAACACCCTAAATTCACCCACCCAAAACAGAAAAAAAACCCACAGAAGGACAACACACTCACTCCCAGGCACACGGAGGGACACGCAAACAATAACAGCAAACAAGAGTAAGTAAGCAGGTTAACAATTGAGGTAGGGTAAACACATAAGTACGTACTCAAAAAGGGAGAGGGGAGAATAAAAGAAAAGAAAAAGAATTAAAAATAAAAATAAAAATAAAAATAAAAATAAAAATAAAAATAAAAATAAAAATAGATAAAAAGGAGGGGGAGGGGTGCAGTGCTCAGTTAGACATTTTCAGCATCAATAGTTAGGGAGTCAACGTGGTTTACTAAAGGTTGCCACATCTCATAGAATTTACATGAGGAGCCCTTGAGAGAGAACCTTATCTTCTCCAGTGTGATACATTGTAGCATTTCATGGATCCATTTATTGTGAGTGGGAGGGGAGGCATGAGTCCACTTAAGGAGGATGAGCCTTCGAGCAAGCAAGGAGGAAAATGCAATAATGTGCTGTGAGGATTTAGACAGGCCATGTTTGAGGGAGACGCCGAAGAGAACCACAAGGGGCTCAGGGATTATGGCTCGGCCTATAAATACATATTGCAGACCAGTATTCCGATAGTTGTGGGCAGGTTAGAAACATGTAAACATAATCAGCAGGGGAGCCTTTACATATATTACACTCATCTGTTCTGTCGGGGTAGATTTTGGCCAGCCTAGCATTAGTGAGATGGAACATTTTTATTTTCAATATTATTATAATTTTGCTGTATTTTTATGGTAATTATTAGGGATGTGGCGAGAAGACGATATTTCTCGTCAACGTGAATTTTGTCTTGTGAAGCTATAATTAAGGGGCGCACCAAAAAAAAAAAGAAAAGACGACTATTTGCTATTGATGAACATCAAAGAGGGTATCAAGTGAAGAAATTAAATGCAAACATGACCATGTCCTCCAGATAGCTATAACTGTAACAGCTATTAACGCTTCAGAACCTGAAGTTGAACACAGTGAACACAGCCAAGTGCACCCTGACTTACCTGGCCAAGTCAAGTGAAACAACTGGTTCAGAACCAGGTGCTTTGGAGCATGTACTAAGTATGTTAGAGAGAGTGTTATAGTGTACCAGCCAGCCTGCTCATGCTGCTACCTTCTGGTAGACGCTTCAGGGCCACCAAGTACAAAACTAACAGATACAAGTTCTCTTTTGTACCAAAATCCATTACAATTCTCAACAAAAATAACAGGTTTCCGACCTAAGATTAGTCTCCTCTATTTATATTTTATTAACTTATTTTTAATTGCTTAAATTATTTTAACATCTTTTTATTAAGTTTTCACCTATTTTTAGAGTGTCTGGTGTCTGCAGTTGCAAGTCTCTTTGTTTTTGTTTTTTAAATTTTATCAATGTGAAATTGGGGCAGGTGCACTCTTTTTCATGTTATTGCCTGAGCAATCGATAACAAGGTACAACTACTACTACTTTTGTTACACTATGTGTATGTTGTAGGTATATGTGTGTGAATGTGTTGTGTGTATTCATTGTAATGGTGATATATACAGCTGTAGCAGCACTTGTGCCCAAGACAAAATTTCCTGTCAAGGACAATACAGTTTATCTTATCTTAGACCAGCTCATTTCACCCTGTACCAAATCTGTAGTAACAGCTCAACTAGAAAAAATGAGAGAGAGGAGATGTCTATGCTGCCTAGAGACATAATAGGCAAATTGTTGCCCTTCTGCCTTCCCGAATAAAAGAAGTTAGCACAGAGTTCATGTCAGTCAGAGATTTCCTGGACAGAAGTAAAGATATCAACAGAAATGGGTAAAGCAGATGTGGTAAGATATTCATCTTGATAAAATGAACTCTTCATGATACAAACACCAGCAGACTGACCCTGTGTGTCAGGTCTACTTTAATATGATGGATTAACACGATATAATTCCATCTATACAGGCCAGAGGTGTGATATAAATCCCAAAATAGATGAATCCATTAGAGGCCCAGTGAAAGGGGGAAAAGAAGAGACCAAGACCCCTGAAAGTGAATGGTCATCATTTTGGACTTTCTGTAATTTGTATTTGTGAATGCTTTGAATTTCAGTTCACTTTCCAAACTTTTTCCACATACAGCTCAGCAGTTAATGGCACGTCCAAAATGCACATATGATACCACAACACTTCTCTAATTGTATTACCGTTTGGTGTTTCTCTCTCTTCTCATGTGATTTAATAGATTTGATGAGACTTTAAAACACAACAAAACAGGATTAACCATGTATGGTTGTTTGCATATCAGTGAAGTTTTCACACTGTATCTGTGCAGATTCTTTTCACACCTTATCATCATTCAAAAATACACCAAACTCTCTGTCTGCCACACATAGAAAGAAAAGCCCAAAAAAAACATTATAAAGCAAAAAAGCAACTGAAGTTGTTAACAAATAAACAATGTTTTAAAGAAGCTGAATATGTCATTCCAGTGATGTATAACAATGTAGGAACATAGTTAAGTGGTTAATAAGCAACTTAAATATGACATATTCTTCACATTTCCAGCTCTATATTCATATTCTGGGGCTCTCTTGGAATATCTTTACATGATTTATTGTTAGAAACTCCAGAGACGACAGCAAAATGCTGCTATTGAATCTGGTGTTTTGTCAGCTTTGTGTCTTTTGAAAGTGAGAAATGGTTGTTGAAAGCAAGCCACTGTACTGTTTGCACTGGAACGTGTCCTGTATAAGATTGTGTGAAAGAACACTGGAGGTTTGTGAATAATAGAACAATTAAGAATACCCTACAAAAAATAAAACAGTATGAGAAGGGTTCATGTTTTATTGTGCCTTTTGGAAAATCACAAAAATGTTGAAGCAATAAAAAAGTTGTTGCTGGATGAGTCCAGTTGTCAAACAGGGGAAGTGCATAATAAAACATGCACTGTCCCATAAACTTGAGCAGGGTATGACTGTACATATAATATTTTAATGTCCAGACTCCATCTGTGTCAAGACAGGCAAATTGTTAAGTGCATAACATTAGAAAATAAGGACCACGTTGTACCAGTGATGGTCTTTCTGAGCACACAGACAGTGTCTCTTCATCAATGGCCTCCACCTGACTGGGCTACATAAGATGTGGAAGAAAAGTTTTAATGTATTGTCACTAACCACAGCTGAAATATATGACATCATATGATATTTGATTTTACTGTTATTTTACTGTTTTCTCAGTATTCAACTGTAGAGAAAATGTATGTTAGCCTAGGCTACTGACTCCCACAGTAAATGGTATATTGGATAATTGTGTTTTATAACTGGTCTGATGTCCCCGTCATTTTAATTGGTATTTTAATTGGTAGATTCTTGATGTGTTGATGAAGAAGGAAACCACCGCTGACACGTCTCACCTGTATATTTTAAAGGTTTTATTACAAAAGAGAACAGTGTCAAACTTCCAATCTGAAAGAGTCCCTTGTGCCGATCTGAGTCTCTCTCCCTTCCTCAGCCTTAGTTGCCCCATATATAGTATCTTATCTCTAAAACAAACATCTTCTAAACAACTGATCAGTCAGATAAAGACAGCCCCTGACCTGACTTTTCACCTTTAACCTAAGCACAACATCTGTTTCAAATCTACCAGGACACCAGGAGATGCCCCAGATGTCACATAACAAAGGACAAAGACTGGTTAGATACCACAACTTCGAAGATAAACTCTGCCCTACTCTCTGAGAGAGAAACAGAACTCGCTTTAGAAACAGAACTCGCTTTAGAGTTTGCATGGAGGGTAACAGAGACAGGAATGGCATGATCCACAGACTTCCTGGGGGGAAAAAATCTAAATCTCAAAAGCTGATAACATTTGAAGTTTTGAACTTGTGCATCAGACTAACAACCTGCATCAAAATCCTGCAGGACAGAATCAAGCTTATTGAATTAAAATGGAACAAGATCCAACAGATGACATGAAGTCTTACAGATGATTTATTTTCTCATTTGAATATGTTTGTTATGTGATGTCATGTGATGAAGTATTCAACTGTGTTGGATGTGAATCCAACTTTCTGTTTGTGTTTCTGAGTGGAGTCATGAAACCTCATTTGCTTCTGTTTGATCAGATTTTCTTCACGTGTATTTGAATCATACAGCTTGTAATGATGAGTTTAATATTTCAGATCACACAGGCCATGTGGGAACACTTGTATTCATTCATGTTGTTTATTTTCTAAGCAGTGATATTTGAGTGGTTGCAGTATATTGTGTTATTCTACATGAAATCATTTTTCTGTGAATGATGAATAAAATGTGAGCTTGATGAAATCAGTTTGCTCAGAGTGTCTTCACTGGATCATCAGCTGCTTTCTGAGTCTGTTGAAGCTTCTGCTGAACTTTGTTCATTAAATGTCTGTTTGACTTTATTCTGAGCAGCAAGTCTGACAGAGACTCAAAGAAAACACAGCTCACAGCATCATAATGAACATATCCTGAACAAGGCCGTAGCCAGGATTTTTCAAATACCGAGGTCAAAAGTAAGACCACGACTTGTAGAAGTCTACTGTAATCCATGATGTATTTATACTGCTTTCTTGCTGTGCATTTCTCAGTCATGGTCACTCTTGTGGGCCAGTTCTTTCTCATCACTTCCAATTTTGCAACTTAAATCAACTCCTATTTCAGTATTCTACAACTTCCATGGTTGCATATTTATAAAAATTATAAGTGCAATATTTTCTTTTCTTTGTTTGTTCTTAAAATGTGGAATGGAGCACGGCCTGCTGGGAGAAAAGGGCTCGTCCAATGAATGAACAGTTTGCAAAATCGGGTCAAGTCCAATTCACAAAAGTAGACAACATATTTCTGGTGATTTTCAAGTGGCAGTTCAAAATCTACTGCAGCGAATATTTTTTCTGGAAGTGAGCATTATATAACAGCGACTTAAAAATCTCCAGTAATATGGTGGCTGTATATTTGTGAATTTGTGAAGAATCTGCTGAGGGAAGCGCAACACAGCTGGAGCTGTTCGGTAAGGAAAACAGTTAAATTGGAAACAAGTTGGGACAAAACACCAGTGGATTTCAAGACCTCACTCCACCGCTGGCTATAGCCGACTACTTTCGTTCTGACATGGCAGCGGTATCTGCTAGTACACGTCACGTGACGGTCCGTTGATGCAAGCATAATTGTCTCGTCGGCTATTTTCACTTCACAATGAAACAAAACTTCAAGAAAAAAATACCGAGGACATGACCTCAGTGTCCTCAATGGAAGCTACGGCCATGATCCTGAAGAATATTACATCCACTCTGGATAATGATGTTTTCTGTAGTGACCACTAGATGGAGCCACAGCTGATGTGGACTGAAGGAAACCTGAGCACACTGACCTGATATTACAAGAAGGATTTAAGGATTGGTTAAGATGTGTTTTGTCTAAGAATAGCTGTAAATGACAGCAGGTGCAGACAGTAGTATTTAAATGAGGGTTTTGTGTCTTAATGGAGAGTTTGGATGAGCAAAAAGCCAGGAAGCACAAAATGAAATTTGATCCCATGGAGTTAGACGTTCTAGTGGAAGAGGTTAACAGAGTTACAGCCAAAACAAAATACCAGAAAACACTCTGTATGGGAGAGTCAATGCAGTTAGTCAAACCAAAAATATTACCATGGGTGTCATTGTGCCTGTGTCTCCTCCTCTCCACTGAGACATTAAACTACGTACATTTCAATACAAACTGGAAAAACTGAAGAGTTTGAAAACTTTTCACCTGTAAATCTCAGGTTAATTTTATTGTAAATATACTGTATTTAATTTCTTTGTGTAATTTCTCCTGTTATACTCATTTGTTTGTTTGTTTTTTCTTTCTTCTTTACCCAAATTCTATTTATCTGTTTGTTGTGAGAATCTTCAGAAACACAAATCAATTAAAAAAATATTAATGCACTATGTTTTATTAAATTTTTCTTGTGGAAATAAAGACTCAATTCTGGTTACATTGTGCTCAAACTCAAAATAATATAACAATGAAAAAAAGAAAACAACTTTGTGTACTTTATATACAACCAGGTGAACATTTATGATCTCTCTAATAGTTTCATTTCACTCATTAAAGGGCATTAATAATCATTTACAGGCAAACTGGATGTGACAGCAGTTCTCAGGTTCCAGTTCTGCTTTTTGGTCACTGAAAACAACAAAATGTGATGTGGAGAAAAGTTTCTGTTTGACTCAGTTCAACTTGTGTTACTACTTGTAGTGTACATATGTCCAACTTTTGTATGAGTCGCTTAAAAACAAGTATTTTGAAAATGTCAGAAAGAAATGACCCATTAAGACCTCTGTAAATGCTTGTGTCTGATTGTGTCTACTTGAGACACGTCGACAGGTTTCAGTTCTCAAAAGAGTTCTTCATATGTTCTTCTTTCTCACGATTTTGAACAGTTTTTACAGGAAGAGATAAAACCATTCAGTATTTCACAATGAAAAAGCAAAGTTTACAGAACATTCAGACTGAATAATTTTCTATCTTATTAATGATCTTTTTAGTTTTAGAAAAATCTGATTTGCCCTTTGGCTTGTGATTGACAGGAGGTTGAATTCTTCGAATTATTTATTTTTGACATATTATAAAGAGCCAGAATTAAAGCTCTCCTTCAAACTGGAGCAAGAACAGTTCACTGCAGGTGTTTGGATACACCTCAGCTTAATCTAAACCAAATCACCAAACATTTTCAAGGTATTTTTAAGGAAAGCAGACTTTGAAATACAAAATTTTGTTTTTAAAGCTCAAAATAATATGAAAAATGTAGAAAGATGACTGAAATTGGAGGATATTTAAAAAAAGTTCAACAGGAACAGTTATGATGAGCCACAATTGTTGGAAATTAAAGTTGACATTACAAGCTTTTGTTTGAGAAGACTAGCATTGTGTGTGTATCAAAGCCCTATATATAGTATTCCTTTGCACAGGGTGAAATGTTTCTTCCTGGATCTGGCCCAAACCCGACACTTTCAGCACTTTCATCTGGCTCTAATACTGCTGCACATGATGGTGGTCGGGCAGTCCACTCTTGTTTCCCAGATCTGGGCTACAAGCAATGTCATATGTCAATAAAAAAACCCCAGAAAAAACAGAACTGGCCCTCATCCAGTATACACATACCTGAGAACACTGAATGTTTGCCAAAAGAGACCCACATTTGATGTGGGATATTTGGGCTCTATTTATTGTTTTACATGTGGGACATTTCAGGTTCACATGCAGTTTGTCTGGGTCAGAGAAAGGTAAGCAGTGCTGCCTCATTCTCTGGAGTGTCCCACCTCCGTATGCTGTCTGGGTTATAAGAGCTCTGATAACACTTCCTTATCAGTCACACTTCTGTTTTACACGGCTCCTTCCTGTTCTAACAGCGCTGCAGGACGAGTCTGAACAATAATTCATATTGAAGAATCAGAAGAAATGACTTCACAGTGATCAGGTTGAACAGGTAAGAAGCAGAACAGTGTTGTTGTTGTTTTGTTGGAATAAGATGATCTGACTCTCTCTCTGGTTCACTGTCACTGATGTTAAACAGGTTCACATTATTTCAAGTCTGTCTTTAAACAATATGTCTGGGACAAACAGCTTGCTTATCTAGAGATTCTGGGTCTGGTGTGCAGTTCTTAGCAAAACTCTGTTGATAGTTGTACTCAGGACAGCTGACAGCCTTGTTTGTGTTGAGGATGATCCCTGAAACCTCTCTGTCTGTCCTCCTGTCTGACACTCCTCCTTTTCTCTCCTCCTCCCTAATTAAACTTGCCTGTGGCTTGATCTGTGATGTGAAAGGCCTAACCAATTCTGTGTTGAGGAACATTAAAAATGTTTTAGACCACTATGTCAAAGAAAATTAGGAAGATGAAAAATGAACAAGCTTTTTTACTATTAGTCACTCAATTACTATTCATTTATGAATAGGCCTATTTTAACAAATTATTCCAGCAGGTGATATAACGATTAGAGAGCCCAGTTCTGCTCCCGACATATTTATTCAGTCTGAATGTTCACTAAACTTTTTCATTGTGAAATTCTGAATGATTTTATATCTTCCTTTAAAAACTGTTCAAATGAATCATGAGAAAGAAGAACACGACTTTTGTGAACTGAAACCTGTGAAGATCTGTCTCAAGTAGATGCTGAATCTGCCTGTTCTGAATTGTTAATTAAATAAAAAAATGCATGCTTTGAATTAGAACAACTGTTAAATACATAATAGCAAGCAAAATAAAATCAACTAACATACAACATTTAAAAAGTAGATCAAAACTGAAAATAGACATGAAGACATAGACAAAGCACACTAAGAGCCTGAAAATAGTGCCTCCTTTTTTTATTGTACTGAAACTCGGCTATGAATGGAGATTTAATTCTTGATTGTAATCATGACACTAAAGAAACACTCAAAGATTCACACTTCTTGTAATCTTTGGAGTTAAATATTTCCTCTCATTTTAACAGGTGTCTGAAGGACGATGGCTGTTAAAGGGGAGCTGTTGGAGACACTGGAAGAGCTGGGAGATGAAGAATTCACTAAGTTTAAGTGGTTCCTACAGCAGCCGGACATCCTGGAAGGTTCCTCAGTCATCCCAAAGAGTTATCTGGATAAAGCAGACAGGCCAGACACTGTAGATAAGATAGTACAGAAGTACAACCAACAGTCTGTGGAGGTGGTGAAAAAAAATTTAAAGAAGATGGACAGGAACGATCTAGTGGAGAAATTGTCAAACATCATCACAGGATCACACGGTAAGCTGCAGGACAGAAACATGAAACTGGGACATGAAGTGATCAAACACATCTTGAAAAATGTTTTTTATAGTAAAGCAGTATATACTAAACATTAGGGGTGTGACGATAAACTCAGCTCCTGAGATCGAGACGAGATGAGATTTTAACATTATTTTTTAGGAACCTTCAATGAGGAAATGTATATAACTGTTCTTTTATTTGAATATTCACAAAATGGAAATAATGCAGCTGCATTTTGAAATGTTTTAACTAATCATCTTGTAATGAATCACTTTTTTCTACTTTCTAAATATATAATTATCATATCCAGTATGCAGCACTGTAAAAGGTTTCATATAGATATTTTATAGATGGATCATTTTGGTATTTATGGAAATAACAACCATAAATACAAAAGTTAGATACAATCACAAATACTAAAAAGTAAATTATAAAGTGTAAAAAATAATTCTAGTATATAAATATAAAATAAATCAATAATCAAACTATCACAAATTATAACATATTGCTAATAAAAAAACACAGAAATGAAAGTAAATTACATAAATCCTGTATCACATAAATACACAAGTAGAACAACATATGAATTGTGATATAATTTGGTAGTGTGACTCATTTTACTTTTAAAACTCCAAGGTTTACAAGAAGTGTGAACCTTTGAGTGTCTCTTTAGTGTCATGATGCAATTGCACCAAAAGCCTAGCTTACCCTACTAAAAGTAAACCTCAAATAAATCATTATGTCTATCCTGCCCTCAGTGTATGTCTTTACACAAATTGATAGGTAACAAACAACACTTGAAGAAAACCTACAAACTGGAGTATAGTTTACTATCTTTGCTCTTCAAGTAACTTGTAAAACTGAAATAAACAAGAATATTATGTTACACACATTATGAATACCACTGTATGTTAAAATAACAAAAAAAAAAAATTGACGAATGCCACCTGCTAAATGTACAAATTTGCGCTTTAAATAACATAAATTATCTGTAAAATTCACTTAACCATAATATACATTAGAAATAGCCCCTTAGCTTGATTAAGATTAGCATGACTCAGCAATATGATTAAGCTAACACATGAGTAACAGCAGTGTGCCTACGATTTTTGAAAAAAAACGTTTTTTTTATTGGGTTTTCATACAATTTCAATTATGAGAATTCACCAAAGTAATTATTTATAGATGAGCAGACCTCCCCAACCACCCTGCACATACCCAAGTACAATGTCAATCAGCAAATGAATAACGATAGCACACATTAAAAAAAGTGGAAAAATAAAATAATAATAAAGATAAATTAAAACTGCAAGCAGTGTCGAAGGGCCCTCGCACATCCATGCACGTCGGACTGTGGCGCAGTCGGAGGGCGCGCAGGTAGAGGTCTTCATACGCAGGAACGTCAGTGCTTGTCGCAGTCGCAGGGCATTGACAGCAGCCATGTAAAGGTCTTTGCTCCTGCTGCTTCAATGGAACATTGTGTGATGGGGTTAATGTCTCCACTAGATGGCAAACCAAGACCAGAAATGAAACGGGATAAGTTATTCATATAATGGTTAAACTTTGAAATCTTCCAGGGGGCGCTGTGGAGTCATTTTCTCACTTAAAAATCCCAAACTTTGTCAGTAGGCAATATGTGTGACTGTTGACGTATGTGTACAATTTGGTGATTCTGTGAAGACGGGAAAGTCCTCTAAAGGCAGAGGGAAAAATGGAAAATTGACGCAGGAAATGCACAATAACTCACTTCCTGTAAGAGCGAAAATTTTGAAAAAAATAATTTGGGGGTTTACCCATGAGTGCTATGAGTCCTGTAAATTTCACTAAGATCAGACAAAGTTTGTGGTCACATGACCTGCTGTTAGGGGGCGCTATGGAGACCCCTTGCCACACCCACCCCCAATGATGTTGAAATTGAAACGGCTTCAACAGGTGTGACATTTTACGCAGTGCATGTATTAACATCCGACAATGTATGGAGGAGTTATAAGGAGTTGTTTGTTTATAGAAACAAACGACTGCCACGCCCACCTGGTATAACGTAGGTAAAATCTGTCATCAAGTTTACATAATCAAGGTCTGAGGATGATATAGTTCCAATCTGAAGTCTGTGGAGTCAAAACTGCAGGAGGAGTGCGTTAAAGTACGAGGGCTGAAAAAATGCACCTGTGGCGGCAAAAATGCACCTGTGATCCAAGATGGCCGACTTCCTGTTGGACTTAGGGTATGGGTCCAAGAGGCTTTTTTGTGCGTCTGGTCATGATATATATGAATCCTAAATTTCGTTCATGTACGTGCATGTAGAAGGCGGGGCTTCGACCTTTAATGTTCTAGGGGGCGCTGTAGAGTCATTTTGGCACTTAAAAGGTTGCGGTTATACTAAAAAATAATATTCGTGAGTCTTGATGAGTGTGTCCAATTTGGTGAGTTTTAGAGCTTGTCAGTACATGCTAAGTGGGAAAAGGCATTAGGGGGCGCTACTGAGCTGTTGGGGCAAAATATTGGGCAAATGTGGTATCAGATGAAAGAGCTCATGATTTGAAACCTACGTGGCAGGTTTCATGATTCTGTGAACATCATAAAGTCCTCAAAGCGGTGTTCGAAAAATGAAAATCGGTGCACGCCACGCCGCGTGGGCGACTTCCTGTTTGGTAAAAAAATTCCACAAAATTAATTTCCCAATGATCCGATGAGACCTATGACATATTTGAATTTCATGCCGATCCGAGAGGATTTGTGGTCACATGACCCGACGTGTGGGGGCGCTAGCGAGTCCCCTTACCACGCTTGCGTCCAATCACGTTACATTAAATACATGTTCACCAGCTGTGACGTGTGTGCAGAATTTCATGAGTTTTCATGCATGTTAAGGCCACCAAAAACGCGCGGCATAAGAACGTGAAAAATAATAATAATTAAAACTGCAAGCAGTGTCGAAGGGCCCTCGCGCATCCACGCACGTCGGACTGTGGCGCAGTCGGAGGGCGCGCAGGTAGAGGTCTTCTTACGCAGGAACGTCAGTGCTTGTGGCAGTCGCAGGGCATTGACAGCAGCCATGTAAAGGTCTTTGCTCCTGCTGCTTCAATGGAACATTGTGTGAAGGGGGGTTAATGTCTCCACTAGATGGCAGACCAAGACCAGAAATGAAAGGGGATAAGGTATTCATATAATGGTTAAACTTTGAAATCTTCCAGGGGGCGCTGTGGAGTCATTTTCTCACTTAAAAATCCCAAACTTTGTCAGTAGGCAATATGTGTGACTGTTGACGTATGTGTACAATTTGGTGATTCTGTGAAGACGGGAAAGTCCTCTAAAGGCAGAGGGAAAAATGGAAAATTGACGCAGGAAATGCACAATAACTCACTTCCTGTAAGAGCGAAAATTTTGAAAAAAATAATTTGGGGGTTTACCCATGAGTGCTATGAGTCCTGTAAATTTCACGAAGATCAGACAAAGTTTGTGGTCACATGACCTGCTGTTAGGGGGCGCTATGGAGACCCCTTGCCACACCCACCCCCAATGATGTTGAAATTGAAACGGCGTCACCAAGTGTGACATTTCACGCGCTGCATGTATAAACATCCGACAATGTATGGAGGAGTTATAAGGAGTTGTTTGTTTATACAAACAAACGACTGCCACGCCCACCTGGTATAACGTAGGTAAAATCTGTCATCAAGTTTACATCATCAAGGTCTGAGGATGATACAGTTCGAATCTGAAGTCTCTGGAGTCTAAACTGCAGGAGGAGTGCGTTAAAGTACGAGGGCTGAAAAAATGCACCTGTGGCAGAAAAAATGCACCTGTGATCCAAGATGGCCGACTTCCTGTTGGACTTAGGGTATGGGTCCAAGAGGCTTTTTTGTGCGTCTGGTCATGATATATATGAATCCTAAATTTAGTGCATGTACGTGCATGTAGAAGGCGGGGCTTCAACTTTTAATGTTCTAGGTGGCGCTGTAGAGTCATTTTGGCACTTAAAAAGTTGCGGTCATACCAAAAAATAATATTCGTGAGTCTTGATGAGTGTGTCCAATTTGGTGAGTTTTAGAGCTTGTCAGTACATGCTAAGTGGGAAAAGGCATTAGGGGGCGCTACTGAGCTGTTGGGGCAAAATATTGGGCAAATGTGGTATCAGATGAAAGATCTCATGATTTGAAACCTACGTGGCAGGTTTCATGATTCTGTGAACATCATAAAGTCCTCAAAGCGGTGTTCGAAAAATTAAAATCGGTGCACGCCACGCCGCGTGGTTAACTTCCTGTTTGGTAAAAAAATTCCACAAAATTAATTTCCGCATGATCCGATGAGAGCTGTAACATAATTAAATTTCATGCCGATCCGAGAACATTTGTGGTCACATGACCAGACGTTAGGGGGCGCTAGCGAGTCCCCTTACCAAGCTTGCGTCCAATCACGTTGAATTAAATACATTTACACCAGCTGCGACGTGTGTGCAGAATTTCATGAGTTTTCATTTATGTTCAAGCCGCCAAAAATGCGATTCATTACGCGGCACTTGAATAATAATAATAATAATAATAATTAAAACTGCAAGCAGTGTCGAAGGGCCCTCGCGCATCCACGCACGTCGGACTGTGGCGCAGTCGGAGGGCGCGCAGGTAGAGGTCTTCTTACGCAGGAACGTCAGTGCTTGTCGCAGTCGCAGGGCATTGACAGCAGCCATGTAAAGGTCTTTGCTCCTGCTGCTTCAATGGAACATTGTGTGAAGGGGGGTTAATGTCTCCACTAGATGGCACACCAAGACCAGAAATGAAAGGGGATAAGGTATTCATATAATGGTTAAACTTTGAAATCTTCCAGGGGGCGCTGTGGAGTCATTTTCTCACTTAAAAATCCCAAACTTTGTCAGTAGGCAATATGTGTGACTGTTGACGTATGTGTACAATTTGGTGATTCTGTGAAGACGGGAAAGTTCTCTAAAGGCAGAGGGAAAAATGGAAAATTGACGCAGGAAATGCACAATAACTCACTTCCTGTAAGAGCGAAAATTTTGGAAAAAATAATTTGGGGGTTTACCCAGGAGTGCTATGAGTCCTGTAAATTTCACGAAAATCAGACAAAGTTTGTGGTCACATGACCTGCTGTTAGGGGGCGCTATGGAGACCCCTTGCTACACCCACACCCAATGATGTTGAAATTGAAACGGCGTCACCAAGTGTGACATTTCACGCACTGCATGTATAAACATCCGACAATGTATGGAGGAGTTATAAGGAGTTGTTTGTTTATACAAACAAACGACTGCCACGCCCACCTGGTATAACGTAGGTAAAATCTGTCATCAAGTTTACATCATCAAGGTCTGAGGATGATACAGTTCGAATCTTAAGTCTCTGGAGTCTAAACTGCAGGAGGAGTGCGTTAAAGTACGAGGGCTGAAAAAATGCACCTGTGGCAGAAAAAATGCACCTGTGATCCAAGATGGCCGACTTCCTGTTGGACTTAGGGTATGGGTCCAAGAGGCTTTTTTGTGCGTCTGGTCATGATATATATGAATCCTAAATTTCGTGCATGTACGTGCATGTAGAAGGCGGGGCTTCAACTTTTAATGTTCTAGGGGGCGCTGTAGAGTCATTTTGGCACTTAAAAGGTTGCGGTTATACCAAAAAATAATATTCATGAGTCTTGATGAGTGTGTCTAATTTGGTGAGTTTTAGAGCTTGTCAGTACATGCTAAGTGGGAAAAGGCATTAGGGGGTGCTACTGAGCTGTTGGGGCAAAATATTGGGCAAATGTGGTATCAGATGAAAGAGCTCATGATTTGAAACCTACGTGGCAGGTTTCATGATTCTGTGAACATCATAAAGTCCTCAAAGCGGTGTTCGAAATTGTGAAAATCGGTGCACGCCACGCCGCGTGGTCAACTTCCTGTTTGGTAAAAAAATTCCACAAAATTAATTTCCGCATGATCCGATGAGAGCTGTAACATATTTAAATTTCATGCCGATCAGAGAAGATTTGTGGTCACATGACCCGACGTTAGGGGGCGCTAGCGAGTCCCCTTACCACGCTTGCGTCCAATCACGTTGAATTAAATAAATTTAAACCAGCTGCGACGTATGTGCAGAATTTCATGAGTTTTCATTTATGTTCAAGCCGCCAAAAATGCGATTCATTACGCGGCACTTGAATAATAATAATAATAATAATAATAATTAAAACTGCAAGCAGTGTCGAAGGGCCCTCGCACCCCCCCGTTTACCCCCCCAATTGTAACGCCGTACGTGCACGTCGGTGCGTGCGGCGGTCGCAGGGCTGTCAAAACTGGCATGTAGATGTCTTTGCTCCTGTGCCTTTAATTGAACATTGTGTGCAGCGGTTAATGTCTCCACTAGATGGCAAACTAAGACCACAAATGAGTCTGGGTGACTTCTCAGCATAAAGGAATGTGGGTGAAGGGTAAAAAAAGCATCAAGATTGAGCATTTTGCCTGGATGGCCGACTTCCTGTTGGACTTAGGCTATGGGTCCAAGAGGCTTTTTTGTGCGTCTTTACACGATACATGTGTTTCCCGAATTTGGTTTGTCTACGTCAATCTGAGTGGAGGGGCTTGATTTTTTAAATTTTCTAGGGGGCGCTATTAATCAATTTTTGCGTCGGCCATTTCCCCGCTCCTTAAAATATCAAGGTTTTCTCCGGATCGGACATGATTGCAAGTTTTGGTGAGTTTTGGGGCATGTTTAGGCTGTCAAAAAGGCGTACAACTATAATAATAATAAAACTGATCCAGATTGAAAATTTTAGCCTGGATGGCCGACTTCCTGTTGGACTTAGGGTATGGGTCCAAGAGGCTTTATTGTGCGTCTGGACATAATACATAGGCCTTGTCGATTTCATTTTTCTATGTCAATGTGGAAGGCGGGGCTTAAACTTTGAAATCTTCCAGGGGGCGCTGTGGAGTCATCTTCTCATTTAAAAATCCCAAACTTTGTCAGTAGTCAATCTGTGTGACTGTTGACGTATATGTACAATTTGGTGAGTGTAGGAGTTTGTGAAAATGTACAAAATGGATAAAGGCATTAGGGGGCGCTATTGAGCTGTTGTGCCACGCCCAGAGGCAGTTATGGTCTCAAATTAAAGTGCGCCTGAGTGTGAACCTACGTGGGCAATTTGGTGATTCTGTGAAGACGGGAAAGTCCTCTAAACGCAGAGGGAAAAACGGAAAATTGACGCAGGAAATGCACAATAACTCACTTCCTGTTAGAGCGAAAAATTTGAAAAAAATAATTTGAGGGTTTACCCATGAGTGCTATGAGACCTGTAAATTTCACGAAGATCAGACAAAGTTTGTGGTCACATGACCTGCTGTTAGGGGGCGCTATGGAGACCCCTTGCCACATCCACCCCCAATGATGTTGAAATTGAAACGGCGTCACCAGGTGTGACATTTTACGCAGTGCATGTATAAACATCCGACAATGTATGGAGGAGTTATAAGGAGTTGTTTGTTTATACAAACAAACGACTGCCACGCCCACCTGGTATAACGTAGGAAAAATCTGTCGTCAAGTTTACATCATCAAGGTCTGAGGATGATACAATGCCAATCTGAAGTCTGTGGAGTCAAAACTGCAGGAGGAGTTCGTTAAAGTGCAAGGCCTGGAAATGGGGAAAATGGCGGAAAAAATGCACCTGTGATCCAAGATGGCCGACTTCCTGTTGGACTTAGGGTATGGGTCCAAGAGGCTTTTTTGTGCGTCTGGTCATGATATATATGAATCCTAAATTTCGTTCATGTACGTGCATGTAGAAGGCGGGGCTTCATTTTTTAATGTTCTAGGGGGCGCTGTAGAGTCATTTTGCCACTTAAAAGGTTGCGGTTATACCAAAAAATAATATTCATGAGTCTTGATGAGTGTGTCCAATTTGGTGAGTTTTAGAGCTTGTCAGTACATGCTAAGTGGGAAAAGGCATTAGGGGGCGCTACTGAGCTGTTGGGGCAAAATATTGGGCAAATGTGGTATCAGATGAAAGAGCTCATGATTTGAAACCTACGTGGCAGGTTTCATGATTCTGAGAACATCATAAAGTCCTCAAAGCGGTGTTCGAAAAATGAAAATCGGTGCACGCCACGCCGCGTGGGCGACTTCCTGTTTGGTAAAAAAATTCCACAAAATTAATTTCCCAGTGATCCGATGAGACCTATGACATATATAAATTTCATGTAGATCCGAGAAGATTTGTGGTCACATGACCCGACGTGTGGGGGCGCTAGCGAGTCCCCTTAACACGCTTGCGTCCTATCATGTTAAATTAAATAAATTTTCACCAGCTGCGACGTGTGTGCAGAATTTCATGAGTTTTCATGTATGTTCAGGCCACCAAAAATGCGCTCAAAGTGGCGGACAAAGAGCGTGAAAAATAATAATAAGAATCTTGGCAATAGCAATAGGTCCCTCACTGACTTGTCAGTGCTCGGGCCCTAATAATAATTCCGGCAATTACAATAGGTCCCTCACTGACTTGTCAGTGCTCGGGCCCTAATAATTAAAACTGCAAGCAGTGTCGAAGGGCCCTCGCACCCCCCCGGTTTCCCCCCAACTGTGACGCCGTACATGCACGTCGGTGCGTGCGGCAGTCGCAGGGCTGTCAAAACTGGCATGTAGATGTCTTTGCTCCTGTGCCTTTAAGTGAACATTGTGTGATGGGGTTAATGTCTCCACTAGATGGCAATCTAAGACCACAAATGAGTCTGGGTGACTTCTCAGCACAAAGGAATGTGGGTGAAGGGTCAAAAAAGCATCAAGATTGAGCATTTTGCCTGGATGGCCGACTTCCTGTTGGACTTAGGCTATGGGTCCAAGAGGCTTTTTAGTGCGTCTTTACACGATACATGTGTTTCCCGAATTTGGTTTGTCTACGTCAATCTGAGTGGAGGGGCTTGAATTTTTAAATTTTCTAGGGGGCGCTATTAATCAATTTTTGCGTCGGCCATTTCCCCGCTCCTTAAAATATCAAAGTTTTCTCCGGATCGGACATGATTGCAAGTTTTGATGAGTTTTGGGGCATGTTTAGGCTGTCAAAAAGGCGTACAACTATAATAATAATAAAAATGATCCAGATTGAACATTTTAGCCTGGATGGCCGACTTCCTGTTGGACTTAGGGTATGGGTCCAAGAGGCTTTTTTGTGCGTCTGGACATAATACATAGGCCTTGTCGATTTCATTTTTCTATGTCAATGTGGAAGGCGGGGCTTAAACTTTGAAATCTTCCAGGGGGCGCTGTGGAGTCATCTTCTCACTTAAAAATCCCAAACTTTGTCAGTAGTCAATATGTGTGACTGTTGACGTATGTGTACAATTTGGTGAGTGTAGGAGTTTGGAAAAATGCACAAAATGGATAAAGGCATTAGGGGGCGCTATTGAGCTGTTGTGCCACGCCCAGAGGCAGTTATGGTCTCAAATTAAAGTGCGCCTGAGTGTGAACATATGTGGGCAATTTGGTGATTCTGTGAAGATGGGAAAGTCCTCTAAACGCAGAGGGAAAAACGGAAAATTGACGCAGGAAATGCACAATAACTCACTTCCTGTTAGAGCGAAAAATTTGAAAAAAATAATTTGAGGGTTTACCCATGAGTGCTATGAGACCTGTAAATTTCACGAAGATCAGACAAAGTTTGTGGTCACATGACCTGCTGTTAGGGGGCGCTATGGAGACCCCTTGCCACATCCACCCCCAATGATGTTGAAATTGAAACGGCGTCACCAGGTGTGACATTTTACGCAGTGCATGTATAAACATCCGACAATGTATGGAGGAGTTATAAGGAGTTGTTTGTTTATACAAACAAACGACTGCCACGCCCACCTGGTATAACGTAGGAAAAATCTGTCGTCAAGTTTACATCATCAAGGTCTGAAGATGATATAGTGCCAATCTGAAGTCTGTGGAGTCAAAACTGCAGGAGGAGTTCGTTAAAGTGCAAGGCCTGGAAATGGGGAAAATGGAGGAAAAAATGCACCTGTTATCCAAGATGGCCGACTTCCTGTTGGACTTAGGGTATGGGTCCAAGAGGCTTTTTTGTGCGTCTGGTCATGATATATATGAATCCTAAATTTCGTTCATGTACGTGCATGTAGAAGGCGGGGCTTCAACTTTTAATGTTCTAGGGGGCGCTGTAGAGTCATTTTGCCACTTAAAAGGTTGCGGTTATATCAAAAAATTATATTCGTGAGTCTTGACGAGTGTGTCCAATTTGGTGAGTTTTAGAGCTTGTCAGTACATGCTAAGTGGCAAAAGGCATTAGGGGGCGCTACTGAGCTGTTGGGGCAAAATATTGGGCAAATGTGGTATCAGATGAAAGAGCTCATGATTTGAAACCTACGTGGCAGGTTTCATGATTCTGTGAACATCATAAAGTCCTCAAAGCGTTGTTCGAAAAATGAAAATCGGTGCACGCCACGCCGCGTGGGCGACTTCCTGTTTGGTAAAAAAATTCCACAAAATTAATTTCCCAATGATCCAATGAGAGCTGTAACATATTTAAATTTCATGCCGATCCGAGAGGATTTGTGGTCACATGACCCGACGTTAGGGGGCGCTAGCGAGTCCCCTTACCACGCTTGCGTCCAATCACATTAAATTAAATAAATTTTCACCAGCTGCGACGTTTGTGCAGAATTTCATGAGTTTTCATTTATGTTCAAGCCGCCAAAAATGCGATTCATTACACGGCATAAGAACGTGAATAATAATAATAAGAATCCTGGCAAAAGCAATAGGTCCCTCACTGACTTGTCAGTGCTCGGGCCCTAATTAAAACTGCAAGCAGTGTCGAAGGGCCCTCGCGCATCCACGCACGTCGGACTGTGGCGCAGTCGGAGGGCGCGCAGGTAGAGGTCTTCTTACGCAGGAACGTCAGTGCTTGTCGCAGTCGCAGGGCATTGACAGCAGCCATGTAAAGGTCTTTGCTCCTGCTGCTTCAATGGAACATTGTGTGAAGGGGGGTTAATGTCTCCACTAGATGGCACACCAAGACCAGAAATGAAAGGGGATAAGGTATTCATATAATGGTTAAACTTTGAAATCTTCCAGGGGGCGCTGTGGAGTCATTTTCTCACTTAAAAATCCCAAACTTTGTCAGTAGGCAATATGTGTGACTGTTGACGTATGTGTACAATTTGGTGATTCTGTGAAGACGGGAAAGTCCTCTAAAGGCAGAGGGAAAAATGGAAAATTGACGCAGGAAATGCACAATAACTCACTTCCTGTAAGAGCGAAAATTTTGAAAAAAATAATTTGGGGGTTTACCCATGAGTGCTATGAGTCCTGTAAATTACACAAAGATCAGACAAAGTTTGTGGTCACATGACCTGCTGTTAGGGGGCGCTATGGAGACCCCTTGCCACATCCACCCCCAATGATGTTGAAATTGAAACGGCTTGAACAGGTGTGACATTTTACGCACTGCATGTATAAACATCCGACAAAGTATTGAGGAGTTATAAGGAGTTGTTTGTTTATACAAACAAACGACTGCCACGCCCACCTGGTATAACGTAGGGAAAATCTGTTATCAAGTTTACATCATCAAGGTCTGAGGATGATACAGTTCGAATCTGAAGTCACTGCAGTTAAAACTGCAGGAGGAGTGCGTTATAGTACGAGGGCTGGAAATGGGGAAAATGGCGGCAAAAATGCACCTGTGATCCAAGATGGCCGACTTCCTGTTGGACTTAGGGTATGGGTCCAAGAGGCTTTTTTGTGCGTCTGGTCATGATATATATGAATCCTAAATTTCGTTCATGTACGTGCATGTAGAAGGCGGGGCTTCGACCTTTAATGTTCTAGGGGGCGCTGTAGAGTCATTTTGGCACTTAAAAGGTTGCGGTTATACTAAAAAATAATATTCGTGAGTCTTGATGAGTGTGTCCAATTTGGTGAGTTTTAGAGCTTGTCAGTACATGCTAAGTGGGAAAAGGCATTAGGGGGCGCTACTGAGCTGTTGGGGCAAAATATTGGGCAAATGTGGTATCAGATGAAAGAGCTCATGATTTGAAACCTACGTGGCAGGTTTCATGATTCTGTGAACATCATAAAGTCCTCAAAGCGGTGTTCGAAAAATGAAAATCGGTGCACGCCACGCCGCGTGGGCGACTTCCTGTTTGGTAAAAAAATTCCACAAAATTAATTTCCCAATGATCCGATGAGACCTATGACATATTTGAATTTCATGCCGATCCGAGAGGATTTGTGGTCACATGACCCGACGTGTGGGGGCGCTAGCGAGTCCCCTTACCACGCTTGCGTCCAATCACGTTACATTAAATACATGTTCACCAGCTGTGACGTGTGTGCAGAATTTCATGAGTTTTCATGCATGTTAAGGCCACCAAAAACGCGCGGCATAAGAACGTGAAAAATAATAATAATTAAAACTGCAAGCAGTGTCGAAGGGCCCTCGCGCATCCACGCACGTCGGACTGTGGCGCAGTCGGAGGGCGCGCAGGTAGAGGTCTTCTTACGCAGGAACGTCAGTGCTTGTGGCAGTCGCAGGGCATTGACAGCAGCCATGTAAAGGTCTTTGCTCCTGCTGCTTCAATGGAACATTGTGTGAAGGGGGGTTAATGTCTCCACTAGATGGCAGACCAAGACCAGAAATGAAAGGGGATAAGGTATTCATATAATGGTTAAACTTTGAAATCTTCCAGGGGGCGCTGTGGAGTCATTTTCTCACTTAAAAATCCCAAACTTTGTCAGTAGGCAATATGTGTGACTGTTGACGTATGTGTACAATTTGGTGATTCTGTGAAGACGGGAAAGTCCTCTAAAGGCAGAGGGAAAAATGGAAAATTGACGCAGGAAATGCACAATAACTCACTTCCTGTAAGAGCGAAAATTTTGAAAAAAATAATTTGGGGGTTTACCCATGAGTGCTATGAGTCCTGTAAATTTCACGAAGATCAGACAAAGTTTGTGGTCACATGACCTGCTGTTAGGGGGCGCTATGGAGACCCCTTGCCACACCCACCCCCAATGATGTTGAAATTGAAACGGCGTCACCAAGTGTGACATTTCACGCGCTGCATGTATAAACATCCGACAATGTATGGAGGAGTTATAAGGAGTTGTTTGTTTATACAAACAAACGACTGCCACGCCCACCTGGTATAACGTAGGTAAAATCTGTCATCAAGTTTACATCATCAAGGTCTGAGGATGATACAGTTCGAATCTGAAGTCTCTGGAGTCTAAACTGCAGGAGGAGTGCGTTAAAGTACGAGGGCTGAAAAAATGCACCTGTGGCAGAAAAAATGCACCTGTGATCCAAGATGGCCGACTTCCTGTTGGACTTAGGGTATGGGTCCAAGAGGCTTTTTTGTGCGTCTGGTCATGATATATATGAATCCTAAATTTAGTGCATGTACGTGCATGTAGAAGGCGGGGCTTCAACTTTTAATGTTCTAGGTGGCGCTGTAGAGTCATTTTGGCACTTAAAAAGTTGCGGTCATACCAAAAAATAATATTCGTGAGTCTTGATGAGTGTGTCCAATTTGGTGAGTTTTAGAGCTTGTCAGTACATGCTAAGTGGGAAAAGGCATTAGGGGGCGCTACTGAGCTGTTGGGGCAAAATATTGGGCAAATGTGGTATCAGATGAAAGATCTCATGATTTGAAACCTACGTGGCAGGTTTCATGATTCTGTGAACATCATAAAGTCCTCAAAGCGGTGTTCGAAAAATTAAAATCGGTGCACGCCACGCCGCGTGGTTAACTTCCTGTTTGGTAAAAAAATTCCACAAAATTAATTTCCGCATGATCCGATGAGAGCTGTAACATAATTAAATTTCATGCCGATCCGAGAACATTTGTGGTCACATGACCAGACGTTAGGGGGCGCTAGCGAGTCCCCTTACCAAGCTTGCGTCCAATCACGTTGAATTAAATACATTTACACCAGCTGCGACGTGTGTGCAGAATTTCATGAGTTTTCATTTATGTTCAAGCCGCCAAAAATGCGATTCATTACGCGGCACTTGAATAATAATAATAATAATAATAATTAAAACTGCAAGCAGTGTCGAAGGGCCCTCGCACCCCCCCGTTTTCCCCCCAACTGTAACGCCGTACGTGCACGTCGGTGCGTGCGGCAGTCGCAGGGCTGTCAAAACTGGCATGTAGATGTCTTTGCTCCTGTGCCTTTAATTGAACATTGTGTGCAGCGGTTAATGTCTCCACTAGATGGCAAACTAAGACCAGAAATGAGTCTGGGTGACTTCTCAGCACAAAGGAATGTGGGTGAAGGGCCAAAAAAGCATCAAGATTGAGCATTTTGCCTGGATGGCCGACTTCCTGTTGGACTTAGGCTATGGGTCCAAGAGGCTTTTTAGTGTGTCTGGACATGATACATGTGTTCACCGAATTTCGTTTGTCTACGTCAATCTGAGTGGAGGGGCTTGATTTTTTAAATTTTCTAGGGGGCGCTATTAATCAATTTTTGCGTCGGCCATTTCCCCGCTCCTTAAAATATCAAAGTTTTCTCCGGATCGGACATGATTGCAAGTTTTGGTGAGTTTTGGGGCATGTTTAGGCTGTCAAAAAGGCGTACAACTATAATAATAATAAAAATGATCCAGATTGAACATTTTAGCCTGGATGGCCGACTTCCTGTTGGACTTAGGGTATGGGTCCAAGAGGCTTTTTTGTGCATCTGGACATAATACATAGGCCTTGTCGATTTCATTTTTCTATGTCAATGTGGAAGGCGGGGCTTAAACTTTGAAATCTTCCAGGGGGCGCTGTGGAGTCATCTTCTCACTTAAAAATCCCAAACTTTGTCAGTAGTCAATATGTGTGACTGTTGACGTATGTGTACAATTTGGTGAGTGTAGGAGTTTGTGAAAATGTACAAAATGGATAAAGGCATTAGGGGGCGCTATTGAGCTGTTGTGCCACGCCCAGAGGCAGTTATGGTCTCAAATTAAAGTGCGCCTGAGTGTGAACCTATGTGGGCAATTTGGTGATTCTGTGAAGACGGGAAAGTCCTCTAAACGCAGAGGGAAAAACGGAAAATTGACGCAGGAAATGCACAATAACTCACTTCCTGTTAGAGCGAAAAATTTGAAAAAAATAATTTGAGGGTTTACCCATGAGTGCTATGAGTCCTGTAAATTTCACGAAGATCAGACAAAGTTTGTGGTCACATGACCTGCTGTTAGGGGGCGCTATGGAGACCCCTTGCCACATCCACCCCCAATGATGTTGAAATTGAAACGGCGTCACCAGATGTGACATTTTACGCAGTGCATGTATAAACATCCGACAATGTATGGAGGAGTTATAAGGAGTTGTTTGTTTATACAAACAAACGACTGCCACGCCCACCTGGTATAACGTAGGAAAAATCTGTCGTCAAGTTTACATCATCAAGGTCTGAGGATGATACAATGCCAATCTGAAGTCTGTGGAGTCAAAACTGCAGGAGGAGTGCGTTAAAGTACGAGGGCTGGAAATGGGGAAAATGGCGGCAAAAATGCACCTGTGATCCAAGATGGCCGACTTCCTGTTGGACTTAGGGTATGGGTCCAAGAGGCTTTTTTGTGCGTCTGGTCATGATATATATGATTCCTAAATTTCGTTCATGTACGTGCATGTAGAAGGCGGGGCTTCAACTTTTAATGTTCTAGGGGGCGCTGTAGAGTCATTTTGGCACTTAAAAAGTTGCGGTTATACCAAAAAATAATATTCGTGAGTCTTGACAAGTGTGTCCAATTTGGTGAGTTTTAGAGCTTGTCAGTACATGCTAAGTGGGAAAAGGCATTAGGGGGCGCTACTGAGCTGTTGGGCCAAAATATTGGGCAAATGTGGTATCAGATGAAAGAGCTCATGATTTGAAACCTACGTGGCAGGTTTCATGATTCTGTGAACATCATAAAGTCCTCAAAGCGTTGTTCGAAATTGTGAAAATCGGTGCACGCCACGCCGCGTGGTCAACTTCCTGTTTGGTAAAAAAATTCCACAAAATTAATTTCCCAATAATCCGATGAGAGCTGTAACATATTTAAATTTCATGCCGATCCGAGAGGATTTGTGGTCACATGACCCGACGTTAGGGGGCGCTAGCGAGTCCCCTTACCACGCTTGCGTCCAATCACGTTAAATTAAATAAATTTTCACCAGCTGCGACGTGTGTGCAGAATTTCATGAGTATTCATTTATGTTCAAGCCGTCAAAAATGCGATTCATGACACGGCATAAGAACGTGAATAATAATAATAATAATAATAATAATAATAATTAAAACTGCAAGCAGTGTCGAAGGGCCCTCGCACCCCCCCGTTTACCCCCCCAATTGTAACGCCGTACGTGCACGTCGGTGCGTGCGGCGGTCGCAGGGCTGTCAAAACTGGCATGTAGATGTCTTTGCTCCTGTGCCTTTAATTGAACATTGTGTGCAGCGGTTAATGTCTCCACTAGATGGCAAACTAAGACCACAAATGAGTCTGGGTGACTTCTCAGCACAAAGGAATGTGGGTGAAGGGTAAAAAAAGCATCAAGATTGAGCATTTTGCCTGGATGGCCGACTTCCTGTTGGACTTAGGCTATGGGTCCAAGAGGCTTTTTTGTGCGTCTTTACACGATACATGTGTTTCCCGAATTTGGTTTGTCTACGTCAATCTGAGTGGAGGGGCTTGATTTTTTAAATTTTCTAGGGGGCGCTATTAATCAATTTTTGCGTCGGCCATTTCCCCGCTCCTTAAAATATCAAGGTTTTCTCCGGATCGGACATGATTGCAAGTTTTGGTGAGTTTTGGGGCATGTTTAGGCTGTCAAAAAGGCGTACAACTATAATAATAATAAAACTGATCCAGATTGAAAATTTTAGCCTGGATGGCCGACTTCCTGTTGGACTTAGGGTATGGGTCCAAGAGGCTTTATTGTGCGTCTGGACATAATACATAGGCCTTGTCGATTTCATTTTTCTATGTCAATGTGGAAGGCGGGGCTTAAACTTTGAAATCTTCCAGGGGGCGCTGTGGAGTCATCTTCTCACTTAAAAATCCCAAACTTTGTCAGTAGTCAATCTGTGTGACTGTTGACGTATATGTACAATTTGGTGAGTGTAGGAGTTTGTGAAAATGTACAAAATGGATAAAGGCATTAGGGGGCGCTATTGAGCTGTTGTGCCACGCCCAGAGGCAGTTATGGTCTCAAATTAAAGTGCGCCTGAGTGTGAACCTACGTGGGCAATTTGGTGATTCTGTGAAGACGGGAAAGTCCTCTAAACGCAGAGGGAAAAACGGAAAATTGACGCAGGAAATGCACAATAACTCACTTCCTGTTAGAGCGAAAAATTTGAAAAAAATAATTTGAGGGTTTACCCATGAGTGCTATGAGACCTGTAAATTTCACGAAGATCAGACAAAGTTTGTGGTCACATGACCTGCTGTTAGGGGGCGCTATGGAGACCCCTTGCCACATCCACCCCCAATGATGTTGAAATTGAAACGGCGTCACCAGGTGTGACATTTTACGCAGTGCATGTATAAACATCCGACAATGTATGGAGGAGTTATAAGGAGTTGTTTGTTTATACAAACAAACGACTGCCACGCCCACCTGGTATAACGTAGGAAAAATCTGTCGTCAAGTTTACATCATCAAGGTCTGAGGATGATACAATGCCAATCTGAAGTCTGTGGAGTCAAAACTGCAGGAGGAGTGCGTTAAAGTACGAGGCCTGGAAATGGGGAAAATGGCGGAAAAAATGCACCTGTGATCCAAGATGGCCGACTTCCTGTTGGACTTAGGGTATGGGTCCAAGAGGCTTTTTTGTGCGTCTGGTCATGATATATATGAATCCTAAATTTCGTTCATGTACGTGCATGTAGAAGGCGGGGCTTCATTTTTTAATGTTCTAGGGGGCGCTGTAGAGTCATTTTGCCACTTAAAAGGTTGCGGTTATACCAAAAAATAATATTCATGAGTCTTGATGAGTGTGTCCAATTTGGTGAGTTTTAGAGCTTGTCAGTACATGCTAAGTGGGAAAAGGCATTAGGGGGCGCTACTGAGCTGTTGGGGCAAAATATTGGGCAAATGTGGTATCAGATGAAAGAGCTCATGATTTGAAACCTACGTGGCAGGTTTCATGATTCTGAGAACATCATAAAGTCCTCAAAGTGGTGTTCGAAAAATGAAAATCGGTGCACGCCACGCCGCGTGGGCGACTTCCTGTTTGGTAAAAAAATTCCACAAAATTAATTTCCCAGTGATCCGATGAGACCTATGACATATATAAATTTCATGTAGATCCGAGAAGATTTGTGGTCACATGACCCGACGTGTGGGGGCGCTAGCGAGTCCCCTTAACACGCTTGCGTCCTATCACGTTAAATTAAATAAATTTTCACCAGCTGCGACGTGTGTGCAGAATTTCATGAGTTTTCATGTATGTTCAGGCCACCAAAAATGCGCTCAAAGTGGCGGACAAAGAGCGTGAAAAATAATAATAAGAATCTTGGCAATAGCAATAGGTCCCTCACTGACTTGTCAGTGCTCGGGCCCTAATAAGAATCCTGGCAAAAGCAATAGGTCCCTCACTGACTTGTCAGTGCTCGGGCCCTAATAATTAAAACTGCAAGCAGTGTCGAAGGGCCCTCGCACCCCCCCGGTTTCCCCCCAACTGTGACGCCGTACATGCACGTCGGTGCGTGCGGCAGTCGCAGGGCTGTCAAAACTGGCATGTAGATGTCTTTGCTCCTGTGCCTTTAAGTGAACATTGTGTGATGGGGTTAATGTCTCCACTAGATGGCAATCTAAGACCACAAATGAGTCTGGGTGACTTCTCAGCACAAAGGAATGTGGGTGAAGGGTCAAAAAAGCATCAAGATTGAGCATTTTGCCTGGATGGCCGACTTCCTGTTGGACTTAGGCTATGGGTCCAAGAGGCTTTTTAGTGCGTCTTTACACGATACATGTGTTTCCCGAATTTGGTTTGTCTACGTCAATCTGAGTGGAGGGGCTTGAATTTTTAAATTTTCTAGGGGGCGCTATTAATCAATTTTTGCGTCGGCCATTTCCCCGCTCCTTAAAATATCAAAGTTTTCTCCGGATCGGACATGATTGCAAGTTTTGATGAGTTTTGGGGCATGTTTAGGCTGTCAAAAAGGCGTACAACTATAATAATAATAAAAATGATCCAGATTGAACATTTTAGCCTGGATGGCCGACTTCCTGTTGGACTTAGGGTATGGGTCCAAGAGGCTTTTTTGTGCGTCTGGACATAATACATAGGCCTTGTCGATTTCATTTTTCTATGTCAATGTGGAAGGCGGGGCTTAAACTTTGAAATCTTCCAGGGGGCGCTGTGGAGTCATCTTCTCACTTAAAAATCCCAAACTTTGTCAGTAGTCAATATGTGTGACTGTTGACGTATGTGTACAATTTGGTGAGTGTAGGAGTTTGGAAAAATGCACAAAATGGATAAAGGCATTAGGGGGCGCTATTGAGCTGTTGTGCCACGCCCAGAGGCAGTTATGGTCTCAAATTAAAGTGCGCCTGAGTGTGAACATATGTGGGCAATTTGGTGATTCTGTGAAGATGGGAAAGTCCTCTAAACGCAGAGGGAAAAACGGAAAATTGACGCAGGAAATGCACAATAACTCACTTCCTGTTAGAGCGAAAAATTTGAAAAAAATAATTTGAGGGTTTACCCATGAGTGCTATGAGACCTGTAAATTTCACGAAGATCAGACAAAGTTTGTGGTCACATGACCTGCTGTTAGGGGGCGCTATGGAGACCCCTTGCCACATCCACCCCCAATGATGTTGAAATTGAAACGGCGTCACCAGGTGTGACATTTTACGCAGTGCATGTATAAACATCCGACAATGTATGGAGGAGTTATAAGGAGTTGTTTGTTTATACAAACAAACGACTGCCACGCCCACCTGGTATAACGTAGGAAAAATCTGTCGTCAAGTTTACATCATCAAGGTCTGAAGATGATATAGTGCCAATCTGAAGTCTGTGGAGTCAAAACTGCAGGAGGAGTTCGTTAAAGTGCAAGGCCTGGAAATGGGGAAAATGGAGGAAAAAATGCACCTGTTATCCAAGATGGCCGACTTCCTGTTGGACTTAGGGTATGGGTCCAAGAGGCTTTTTTGTGCGTCTGGTCATGATATATATGAATCCTAAATTTCGTTCATGTACGTGCATGTAGAAGGCGGGGCTTCAACTTTTAATGTTCTAGGGGGCGCTGTAGAGTCATTTTGCCACTTAAAAGGTTGCGGTTATATCAAAAAATTATATTCGTGAGTCTTGACGAGTGTGTCCAATTTGGTGAGTTTTAGAGCTTGTCAGTACATGCTAAGTGGCAAAAGGCATTAGGGGGCGCTACTGAGCTGTTGGGGCAAAATATTGGGCAAATGTGGTATCAGATGAAAGAGCTCATGATTTGAAACCTACGTGGCAGGTTTCATGATTCTGTGAACATCATAAAGTCCTCAAAGCGTTGTTCGAAAAATGAAAATCGGTGCACGCCACGCCGCGTGGGCGACTTCCTGTTTGGTAAAAAAATTCCACAAAATTAATTTCCCAATGATCCAATGAGAGCTGTAACATATTTAAATTTCATGCCGATCCGAGAGGATTTGTGGTCACATGACCCGACGTTAGGGGGCGCTAGCGAGTCCCCTTACCACGCTTGCGTCCAATCACATTAAATTAAATAAATTTTCACCAGCTGCGACGTTTGTGCAGAATTTCATGAGTTTTCATTTATGTTCAAGCCGCCAAAAATGCGATTCATTACACGGCATAAGAACGTGAATAATAATAATAAGAATCCTGGCAAAAGCAATAGGTCCCTCACTGACTTGTCAGTGCTCGGGCCCTAATTAAAACTGCAAGCAGTGTCGAAGGGCCCTCGCGCATCCACGCACGTCGGACTGTGGCGCAGTCGGAGGGCGCGCAGGTAGAGGTCTTCTTACGCAGGAACGTCAGTGCTTGTCGCAGTCGCAGGGCATTGACAGCAGCCATGTAAAGGTCTTTGCTCCTGCTGCTTCAATGGAACATTGTGTGAAGGGGGGTTAATGTCTCCACTAGATGGCACACCAAGACCAGAAATGAAAGGGGATAAGGTATTCATATAATGGTTAAACTTTGAAATCTTCCAGGGGGCGCTGTGGAGTCATTTTCTCACTTAAAAATCCCAAACTTTGTCAGTAGGCAATATGTGTGACTGTTGACGTATGTGTACAATTTGGTGATTCTGTGAAGACGGGAAAGTCCTCTAAAGGCAGAGGGAAAAATGGAAAATTGACGCAGGAAATGCACAATAACTCACTTCCTGTAAGAGCGAAAATTTTGAAAAAAATAATTTGGGGGTTTACCCATGAGTGCTATGAGTCCTGTAAATTACACAAAGATCAGACAAAGTTTGTGGTCACATGACCTGCTGTTAGGGGGCGCTATGGAGACCCCTTGCCACATCCACCCCCAATGATGTTGAAATTGAAACGGCTTGAACAGGTGTGACATTTTACGCACTGCATGTATAAACATCCGACAAAGTATTGAGGAGTTATAAGGAGTTGTTTGTTTATACAAACAAACGACTGCCACGCCCACCTGGTATAACGTAGGGAAAATCTGTTATCAAGTTTACATCATCAAGGTCTGAGGATGATACAGTTCGAATCTGAAGTCACTGCAGTTAAAACTGCAGGAGGAGTGCGTTATAGTACGAGGGCTGGAAATGGGGAAAATGGCGGCAAAAATTCACCTGTGATCCAAGATGGCCGACTTCCTGTTGGACTTAGGGTATGGGTCCAAGAGGCTTTTTTGTGCGTCTGGTCATGATATATATGAATCCTAAATTTCGTGCATGTACGTGCATGTAGAAGGCGGGGCTTCAACTTTTAATGTTCTAGGGGGCGCTGTAGAGTCATTTTGCCACTTAAAAGGTTGCGGTTATATAAAAAAATTATATTCGTGAGTCTTGACAAGTGTGTCCAATTTGGTGAGTTTGAGAGCTTGTCAGTACATCCTAGGTGGGAAAAGGCATTAGGGGGCGCTACTGAGCTGTTGGGGCAAAATATTGGGCAAATGTGGTATCAGATGAAAGAGCTCATGATTTGAAACCTACGTGGTAGGTTTCATGATTCTGTGAACATCATAAAGTCCTCAAAGCGGTATTCGAAAAATGAAAATCGCTGCACGCCACGCCGCGTGCACAACTTCCTGTTTGGTAAAAAACTTCCACAAAATTAATATCTACATGATCCGATGACAGCTGTAACATACTTAAATTTCATGCTGATCCGAGAGTATTTTTGGACACATGACCCGACGTTAGGGGGCGCTAGCGAGTCCCCTTACCACGCTTGCGTCCAATCACGTTGAATTAAATAAATTTACACCAGCTGCGACGTGTGTGCAGAATTTCATGAGTTTTCATGCATGTTCAGGCCACGAAAAATGCAATTCATTATGCGTCTCTTGAATAATAATAATAATTAAAACTGCAAGCAGTGTCGAAGGGCCCTCGCGCATCCACGCACGTCGGACTGTGGCGCAGTCGGAGGGCGCGCAGGTAGAGGTCTTCTTACGCAGGAACGTCAGTGCTTGTCGCAGGCGCAGGGCATTGACAGCAGCCATGTAAAGGTCTTTGCTCCTGCTGCTTCAATGGAACATTGTGTGAAGGGGGGTTAATGTCTCCACTAGATGGCACACCAAGACCAGAAATGAAAGGGGATAAGGTATTCATATAATGGTTAAACTTTGAAATCTTCCGGGGGGCGCTGTGGAGTCATTTTCTCACTTAAAAATCCCAAACTTTGTCAGTAGGCAATATGTGTGACTGTTGACGTATGTGTACAATTTGGTGATTCTGTGAAGACGGGAAAGTCCTCTAAAGGCAGAGGGAAAAATGGAAAATTGACGCAGGAAATGCACAATAACTCACTTCCTGTAAGAGCGAAAATTTTGAAAAAAATAATTTGGGGGTTTACCCATGAGTGCTATGAGTCCTGTAAATTTCACGAAGATCAGACAAAGTTTGTGGTCACATGACCTGCTGTTAGGGGGCGCTATGGAGACCCCTTGCCACACCCACCCCCAATGATGTTGAAATTGAAACGGCGTCACCAAGTGTGACATTTCACGCGCTGCATGTATAAACATCCGACAATGTATGGAGGAGTTATAAGGAGTTGTTTGTTTATACAAACAAACGACTGCCACGCCCACCTGGTATAACGTAGGTAAAATCTGTCATCAAGTTTACATCATCAAGGTCTGAGGATGATACAGTTCGAATCTGAAGTCTCTGGAGTCTAAACTGCAGGAGGAGTGCGTTAAAGTACGAGGGCTGAAAAAATGCACCTGTGGCAGAAAAAATGCACCTGTGATCCAAGATGGCCGACTTCCTGTTGGACTTAGGGTATGGGTCCAAGAGGCTTTTTTGTGCGTCTGGTCATGATATATATGAATCCTAAATTTAGTGCATGTACGTGCATGTAGAAGGCGGGGCTTCAACTTTTAATGTTCTAGGTGGCGCTGTAGAGTCATTTTGGCACTTAAAAAGTTGCGGTCATACCAAAAAATAATATTCGTGAGTCTTGATGAGTGTGTCCAATTTGGTGAGTTTTAGAGCTTGTCAGTACATGCTAAGTGGGAAAAGGCATTAGGGGGCGCTACTGAGCTGTTGGGGCAAAATATTGGGCAAATGTGGTATCAGATGAAAGATCTCATGATTTGAAACCTACGTGGCAGGTTTCATGATTCTGTGAACATCATAAAGTCCTCAAAGCGGTGTTCGAAAAATTAAAATCGGTGCACGCCACGCCGCGTGGTTAACTTCCTGTTTGGTAAAAAAATTCCACAAAATTAATTTCCGCATGATCCGATGAGAGCTGTAACATAATTAAATTTCATGCCGATCCGAGAACATTTGTGGTCACATGACCAGACGTTAGGGGGCGCTAGCGAGTCCCCTTACCAAGCTTGCGTCCAATCACGTTGAATTAAATACATTTACACCAGCTGCGACGTGTGTGCAGAATTTCATGAGTTTTCATTTATGTTCAAGCCGCCAAAAATGCGATTCATTACGCGGCACTTGAATAATAATAATAATAATAATAATTAAAACTGCAAGCAGTGTCGAAGGGCCCTCGCACCCCCCCGTTTTCCCCCCAACTGTAACGCCGTACGTGCACGTCGGTGCGTGCGGCAGTCGCAGGGCTGTCAAAACTGGCATGTAGATGTCTTTGCTCCTGTGCCTTTAATTGAACATTGTGTGCAGCGGTTAATGTCTCCACTAGATGGCAAACTAAGACCAGAAATGAGTCTGGGTGACTTCTCAGCACAAAGGAATGTGGGTGAAGGGCCAAAAAAGCATCAAGATTGAGCATTTTGCCTGGATGGCCGACTTCCTGTTGGACTTAGGCTATGGGTCCAAGAGGCTTTTTAGTGTGTCTGGACATGATACATGTGTTCACCGAATTTCGTTTGTCTACGTCAATCTGAGTGGAGGGGCTTGATTTTTTAAATTTTCTAGGGGGCGCTATTAATCAATTTTTGCGTCGGCCATTTCCCCGCTCCTTAAAATATCAAAGTTTTCTCCGGATCGGACATGATTGCAAGTTTTGGTGAGTTTTGGGGCATGTTTAGGCTGTCAAAAAGGCGTACAACTATAATAATAATAAAAATGATCCAGATTGAACATTTTAGCCTGGATGGCCGACTTCCTGTTGGACTTAGGGTATGGGTCCAAGAGGCTTTTTTGTGCATCTGGACATAATACATAGGCCTTGTCGATTTCATTTTTCTATGTCAATGTGGAAGGCGGGGCTTAAACTTTGAAATCTTCCAGGGGGCGCTGTGGAGTCATCTTCTCACTTAAAAATCCCAAACTTTGTCAGTAGTCAATATGTGTGACTGTTGACGTATGTGTACAATTTGGTGAGTGTAGGAGTTTGTGAAAATGTACAAAATGGATAAAGGCATTAGGGGGCGCTATTGAGCTGTTGTGCCACGCCCAGAGGCAGTTATGGTCTCAAATTAAAGTGCGCCTGAGTGTGAACCTATGTGGGCAATTTGGTGATTCTGTGAAGACGGGAAAGTCCTCTAAACGCAGAGGGAAAAACGGAAAATTGACGCAGGAAATGCACAATAACTCACTTCCTGTTAGAGCGAAAAATTTGAAAAAAATAATTTGAGGGTTTACCCATGAGTGCTATGAGTCCTGTAAATTTCACGAAGATCAGACAAAGTTTGTGGTCACATGACCTGCTGTTAGGGGGCGCTATGGAGACCCCTTGCCACATCCACCCCCAATGATGTTGAAATTGAAACGGCGTCACCAGATGTGACATTTTACGCAGTGCATGTATAAACATCCGACAATGTATGGAGGAGTTATAAGGAGTTGTTTGTTTATACAAACAAACGACTGCCACGCCCACCTGGTATAACGTAGGAAAAATCTGTCGTCAAGTTTACATCATCAAGGTCTGAGGATGATACAATGCCAATCTGAAGTCTGTGGAGTCAAAACTGCAGGAGGAGTGCGTTAAAGTACGAGGGCTGGAAATGGGGAAAATGGCGGCAAAAATGCACCTGTGATCCAAGATGGCCGACTTCCTGTTGGACTTAGGGTATGGGTCCAAGAGGCTTTTTTGTGCGTCTGGTCATGATATATATGATTCCTAAATTTCGTTCATGTACGTGCATGTAGAAGGCGGGGCTTCAACTTTTAATGTTCTAGGGGGCGCTGTAGAGTCATTTTGGCACTTAAAAAGTTGCGGTTATACCAAAAAATAATATTCGTGAGTCTTGACAAGTGTGTCCAATTTGGTGAGTTTTAGAGCTTGTCAGTACATGCTAAGTGGGAAAAGGCATTAGGGGGCGCTACTGAGCTGTTGGGCCAAAATATTGGGCAAATGTGGTATCAGATGAAAGAGCTCATGATTTGAAACCTACGTGGCAGGTTTCATGATTCTGTGAACATCATAAAGTCCTCAAAGCGTTGTTCGAAATTGTGAAAATCGGTGCACGCCACGCCGCGTGGTCAACTTCCTGTTTGGTAAAAAAATTCCACAAAATTAATTTCCCAATAATCCGATGAGAGCTGTAACATATTTAAATTTCATGCCGATCCGAGAGGATTTGTGGTCACATGACCCGACGTTAGGGGGCGCTAGCGAGTCCCCTTACCACGCTTGCGTCCAATCACGTTAAATTAAATAAATTTTCACCAGCTGCGACGTGTGTGCAGAATTTCATGAGTATTCATTTATGTTCAAGCCGTCAAAAATGCGATTCATGACACGGCATAAGAACGTGAATAATAATAATAATAATAATAATAATAATAATTAAAACTGCAAGCAGTGTCGAAGGGCCCTCGCACCCCCCCGTTTACCCCCCCAATTGTAACGCCGTACGTGCACGTCGGTGCGTGCGGCGGTCGCAGGGCTGTCAAAACTGGCATGTAGATGTCTTTGCTCCTGTGCCTTTAATTGAACATTGTGTGCAGCGGTTAATGTCTCCACTAGATGGCAAACTAAGACCACAAATGAGTCTGGGTGACTTCTCAGCACAAAGGAATGTGGGTGAAGGGTAAAAAAAGCATCAAGATTGAGCATTTTGCCTGGATGGCCGACTTCCTGTTGGACTTAGGCTATGGGTCCAAGAGGCTTTTTTGTGCGTCTTTACACGATACATGTGTTTCCCGAATTTGGTTTGTCTACGTCAATCTGAGTGGAGGGGCTTGATTTTTTAAATTTTCTAGGGGGCGCTATTAATCAATTTTTGCGTCGGCCATTTCCCCGCTCCTTAAAATATCAAGGTTTTCTCCGGATCGGACATGATTGCAAGTTTTGGTGAGTTTTGGGGCATGTTTAGGCTGTCAAAAAGGCGTACAACTATAATAATAATAAAACTGATCCAGATTGAAAATTTTAGCCTGGATGGCCGACTTCCTGTTGGACTTAGGGTATGGGTCCAAGAGGCTTTATTGTGCGTCTGGACATAATACATAGGCCTTGTCGATTTCATTTTTCTATGTCAATGTGGAAGGCGGGGCTTAAACTTTGAAATCTTCCAGGGGGCGCTGTGGAGTCATCTTCTCACTTAAAAATCCCAAACTTTGTCAGTAGTCAATCTGTGTGACTGTTGACGTATATGTACAATTTGGTGAGTGTAGGAGTTTGTGAAAATGTACAAAATGGATAAAGGCATTAGGGGGCGCTATTGAGCTGTTGTGCCACGCCCAGAGGCAGTTATGGTCTCAAATTAAAGTGCGCCTGAGTGTGAACCTACGTGGGCAATTTGGTGATTCTGTGAAGACGGGAAAGTCCTCTAAACGCAGAGGGAAAAACGGAAAATTGACGCAGGAAATGCACAATAACTCACTTCCTGTTAGAGCGAAAAATTTGAAAAAAATAATTTGAGGGTTTACCCATGAGTGCTATGAGACCTGTAAATTTCACGAAGATCAGACAAAGTTTGTGGTCACATGACCTGCTGTTAGGGGGCGCTATGGAGACCCCTTGCCACATCCACCCCCAATGATGTTGAAATTGAAACGGCGTCACCAGGTGTGACATTTTACGCAGTGCATGTATAAACATCCGACAATGTATGGAGGAGTTATAAGGAGTTGTTTGTTTATACAAACAAACGACTGCCACGCCCACCTGGTATAACGTAGGAAAAATCTGTCGTCAAGTTTACATCATCAAGGTCTGAGGATGATACAATGCCAATCTGAAGTCTGTGGAGTCAAAACTGCAGGAGGAGTGCGTTAAAGTACGAGGCCTGGAAATGGGGAAAATGGCGGAAAAAATGCACCTGTGATCCAAGATGGCCGACTTCCTGTTGGACTTAGGGTATGGGTCCAAGAGGCTTTTTTGTGCGTCTGGTCATGATATATATGAATCCTAAATTTCGTTCATGTACGTGCATGTAGAAGGCGGGGCTTCATTTTTTAATGTTCTAGGGGGCGCTGTAGAGTCATTTTGCCACTTAAAAGGTTGCGGTTATACCAAAAAATAATATTCATGAGTCTTGATGAGTGTGTCCAATTTGGTGAGTTTTAGAGCTTGTCAGTACATGCTAAGTGGGAAAAGGCATTAGGGGGCGCTACTGAGCTGTTGGGGCAAAATATTGGGCAAATGTGGTATCAGATGAAAGAGCTCATGATTTGAAACCTACGTGGCAGGTTTCATGATTCTGAGAACATCATAAAGTCCTCAAAGTGGTGTTCGAAAAATGAAAATCGGTGCACGCCACGCCGCGTGGGCGACTTCCTGTTTGGTAAAAAAATTCCACAAAATTAATTTCCCAGTGATCCGATGAGACCTATGACATATATAAATTTCATGTAGATCCGAGAAGATTTGTGGTCACATGACCCGACGTGTGGGGGCGCTAGCGAGTCCCCTTAACACGCTTGCGTCCTATCACGTTAAATTAAATAAATTTTCACCAGCTGCGACGTGTGTGCAGAATTTCATGAGTTTTCATGTATGTTCAGGCCACCAAAAATGCGCTCAAAGTGGCGGACAAAGAGCGTGAAAAATAATAATAAGAATCTTGGCAATAGCAATAGGTCCCTCACTGACTTGTCAGTGCTCGGGCCCTAATAAGAATCCTGGCAAAAGCAATAGGTCCCTCACTGACTTGTCAGTGCTCGGGCCCTAATAATTAAAACTGCAAGCAGTGTCGAAGGGCCCTCGCACCCCCCCGGTTTCCCCCCAACTGTGACGCCGTACATGCACGTCGGTGCGTGCGGCAGTCGCAGGGCTGTCAAAACTGGCATGTAGATGTCTTTGCTCCTGTGCCTTTAAGTGAACATTGTGTGATGGGGTTAATGTCTCCACTAGATGGCAATCTAAGACCACAAATGAGTCTGGGTGACTTCTCAGCACAAAGGAATGTGGGTGAAGGGTCAAAAAAGCATCAAGATTGAGCATTTTGCCTGGATGGCCGACTTCCTGTTGGACTTAGGCTATGGGTCCAAGAGGCTTTTTAGTGCGTCTTTACACGATACATGTGTTTCCCGAATTTGGTTTGTCTACGTCAATCTGAGTGGAGGGGCTTGAATTTTTAAATTTTCTAGGGGGCGCTATTAATCAATTTTTGCGTCGGCCATTTCCCCGCTCCTTAAAATATCAAAGTTTTCTCCGGATCGGACATGATTGCAAGTTTTGATGAGTTTTGGGGCATGTTTAGGCTGTCAAAAAGGCGTACAACTATAATAATAATAAAAATGATCCAGATTGAACATTTTAGCCTGGATGGCCGACTTCCTGTTGGACTTAGGGTATGGGTCCAAGAGGCTTTTTTGTGCGTCTGGACATAATACATAGGCCTTGTCGATTTCATTTTTCTATGTCAATGTGGAAGGCGGGGCTTAAACTTTGAAATCTTCCAGGGGGCGCTGTGGAGTCATCTTCTCACTTAAAAATCCCAAACTTTGTCAGTAGTCAATATGTGTGACTGTTGACGTATGTGTACAATTTGGTGAGTGTAGGAGTTTGGAAAAATGCACAAAATGGATAAAGGCATTAGGGGGCGCTATTGAGCTGTTGTGCCACGCCCAGAGGCAGTTATGGTCTCAAATTAAAGTGCGCCTGAGTGTGAACATATGTGGGCAATTTGGTGATTCTGTGAAGATGGGAAAGTCCTCTAAACGCAGAGGGAAAAACGGAAAATTGACGCAGGAAATGCACAATAACTCACTTCCTGTTAGAGCGAAAAATTTGAAAAAAATAATTTGAGGGTTTACCCATGAGTGCTATGAGACCTGTAAATTTCACGAAGATCAGACAAAGTTTGTGGTCACATGACCTGCTGTTAGGGGGCGCTATGGAGACCCCTTGCCACATCCACCCCCAATGATGTTGAAATTGAAACGGCGTCACCAGGTGTGACATTTTACGCAGTGCATGTATAAACATCCGACAATGTATGGAGGAGTTATAAGGAGTTGTTTGTTTATACAAACAAACGACTGCCACGCCCACCTGGTATAACGTAGGAAAAATCTGTCGTCAAGTTTACATCATCAAGGTCTGAAGATGATATAGTGCCAATCTGAAGTCTGTGGAGTCAAAACTGCAGGAGGAGTTCGTTAAAGTGCAAGGCCTGGAAATGGGGAAAATGGAGGAAAAAATGCACCTGTTATCCAAGATGGCCGACTTCCTGTTGGACTTAGGGTATGGGTCCAAGAGGCTTTTTTGTGCGTCTGGTCATGATATATATGAATCCTAAATTTCGTTCATGTACGTGCATGTAGAAGGCGGGGCTTCAACTTTTAATGTTCTAGGGGGCGCTGTAGAGTCATTTTGCCACTTAAAAGGTTGCGGTTATATCAAAAAATTATATTCGTGAGTCTTGACGAGTGTGTCCAATTTGGTGAGTTTTAGAGCTTGTCAGTACATGCTAAGTGGCAAAAGGCATTAGGGGGCGCTACTGAGCTGTTGGGGCAAAATATTGGGCAAATGTGGTATCAGATGAAAGAGCTCATGATTTGAAACCTACGTGGCAGGTTTCATGATTCTGTGAACATCATAAAGTCCTCAAAGCGTTGTTCGAAAAATGAAAATCGGTGCACGCCACGCCGCGTGGGCGACTTCCTGTTTGGTAAAAAAATTCCACAAAATTAATTTCCCAATGATCCAATGAGAGCTGTAACATATTTAAATTTCATGCCGATCCGAGAGGATTTGTGGTCACATGACCCGACGTTAGGGGGCGCTAGCGAGTCCCCTTACCACGCTTGCGTCCAATCACATTAAATTAAATAAATTTTCACCAGCTGCGACGTTTGTGCAGAATTTCATGAGTTTTCATTTATGTTCAAGCCGCCAAAAATGCGATTCATTACACGGCATAAGAACGTGAATAATAATAATAAGAATCCTGGCAAAAGCAATAGGTCCCTCACTGACTTGTCAGTGCTCGGGCCCTAATTAAAACTGCAAGCAGTGTCGAAGGGCCCTCGCGCATCCACGCACGTCGGACTGTGGCGCAGTCGGAGGGCGCGCAGGTAGAGGTCTTCTTACGCAGGAACGTCAGTGCTTGTCGCAGTCGCAGGGCATTGACAGCAGCCATGTAAAGGTCTTTGCTCCTGCTGCTTCAATGGAACATTGTGTGAAGGGGGGTTAATGTCTCCACTAGATGGCACACCAAGACCAGAAATGAAAGGGGATAAGGTATTCATATAATGGTTAAACTTTGAAATCTTCCAGGGGGCGCTGTGGAGTCATTTTCTCACTTAAAAATCCCAAACTTTGTCAGTAGGCAATATGTGTGACTGTTGACGTATGTGTACAATTTGGTGATTCTGTGAAGACGGGAAAGTCCTCTAAAGGCAGAGGGAAAAATGGAAAATTGACGCAGGAAATGCACAATAACTCACTTCCTGTAAGAGCGAAAATTTTGAAAAAAATAATTTGGGGGTTTACCCATGAGTGCTATGAGTCCTGTAAATTACACAAAGATCAGACAAAGTTTGTGGTCACATGACCTGCTGTTAGGGGGCGCTATGGAGACCCCTTGCCACATCCACCCCCAATGATGTTGAAATTGAAACGGCTTGAACAGGTGTGACATTTTACGCACTGCATGTATAAACATCCGACAAAGTATTGAGGAGTTATAAGGAGTTGTTTGTTTATACAAACAAACGACTGCCACGCCCACCTGGTATAACGTAGGGAAAATCTGTTATCAAGTTTACATCATCAAGGTCTGAGGATGATACAGTTCGAATCTGAAGTCACTGCAGTTAAAACTGCAGGAGGAGTGCGTTATAGTACGAGGGCTGGAAATGGGGAAAATGGCGGCAAAAATTCACCTGTGATCCAAGATGGCCGACTTCCTGTTGGACTTAGGGTATGGGTCCAAGAGGCTTTTTTGTGCGTCTGGTCATGATATATATGAATCCTAAATTTCGTGCATGTACGTGCATGTAGAAGGCGGGGCTTCAACTTTTAATGTTCTAGGGGGCGCTGTAGAGTCATTTTGCCACTTAAAAGGTTGCGGTTATATAAAAAAATTATATTCGTGAGTCTTGACAAGTGTGTCCAATTTGGTGAGTTTGAGAGCTTGTCAGTACATCCTAGGTGGGAAAAGGCATTAGGGGGCGCTACTGAGCTGTTGGGGCAAAATATTGGGCAAATGTGGTATCAGATGAAAGAGCTCATGATTTGAAACCTACGTGGTAGGTTTCATGATTCTGTGAACATCATAAAGTCCTCAAAGCGGTATTCGAAAAATGAAAATCGCTGCACGCCACGCCGCGTGCACAACTTCCTGTTTGGTAAAAAACTTCCACAAAATTAATATCTACATGATCCGATGACAGCTGTAACATACTTAAATTTCATGCTGATCCGAGAGTATTTTTGGACACATGACCCGACGTTAGGGGGCGCTAGCGAGTCCCCTTACCACGCTTGCGTCCAATCACGTTGAATTAAATAAATTTACACCAGCTGCGACGTGTGTGCAGAATTTCATGAGTTTTCATGCATGTTCAGGCCACGAAAAATGCAATTCATTATGCGTCTCTTGAATAATAATAATAATTAAAACTGCAAGCAGTGTCGAAGGGCCCTCGCGCATCCACGCACGTCGGACTGTGGCGCAGTCGGAGGGCGCGCAGGTAGAGGTCTTCTTACGCAGGAACGTCAGTGCTTGTCGCAGGCGCAGGGCATTGACAGCAGCCATGTAAAGGTCTTTGCTCCTGCTGCTTCAATGGAACATTGTGTGAAGGGGGGTTAATGTCTCCACTAGATGGCACACCAAGACCAGAAATGAAAGGGGATAAGGTATTCATATAATGGTTAAACTTTGAAATCTTCCGGGGGGCGCTGTGGAGTCATTTTCTCACTTAAAAATCCCAAACTTTGTCAGTAGGCAATATGTGTGACTGTTGACGTATGTGTACAATTTGGTGATTCTGTGAAGACGGGAAAGTCCTCTAAAGGCAGAGGGAAAAATGGAAAATTGACGCAGGAAATGCACAATAACTCACTTCCTGTAAGAGCGAAAATTTTGAAAAAAATAATTTGGGGGTTTACCCATGAGTGCTATGAGTCCTGTAAATTTCACGAAGATCAGACAAAGTTTGTGGTCACATGACCTGCTGTTAGGGGGCGCTATGGAGACCCCTTGCCACACCCACCCCCAATGATGTTGAAATTGAAACGGCGTCACCAAGTGTGACATTTCACGCGCTGCATGTACAAACATCCGACAATGTATGGAGGAGTTATAAGGAGTTGTTTGTTTATACAAACAAACGACTGCCACGCCCACCTGGTATAACGTAGGTAAAATCTGTTGTCAAGTTTACATCATCAAGGTCTGAGGATGATACAGTTCGAATCTGAAGTCTGTGGAGTCAAAACTGCAGGAGGAGTTCGTTAAAGTGCGAGACCTGGAAATGGGGAAAATGGCGGAAAAAATGCACCTGTGATCCAAGATGGCCGACTTCCTGTTGGACTTAGGGTATGGGTCCAGGAGGCTTTTTTGTGCGTCTGGTCATGATATATATGAATCCTAAATTTCGTTCATGTATGTGCATGTAGAAGGCGGGGCTTCAACTTTTAATTTTCTAGGGGGCGCTGTAGAGTCATTTTGGCACTTAAAAGGTTGCGGTTATACCAAAAAATAATATTCGTGAGTCTTGACGAGTGTGTCCAATTTGGTGAGTTTTAGAGCTTGTCAGTACATCCTAAGTGGGAAAAGGCATTAGGGGGCGCTACTGAGCTATTGGGGCAAAATATTGGGCAAATGTGGTATCAGATGAAAGAGCTCATGATTTGAAACCTACGTGGCAGGTTTCATGATTCTGTGAACATCATAAAGTCCTCAAAGCGGTGTTCGAAAAAATGAAAATCGGTGCACGCCACGCCGCGTGGACGACTTCCTGTTTGGTAAAAAAATTCCACAAAATTAATTTCCCAATGATCCGATGTGAGCTGTAACATATTTAAATTTCATGCCGATCCGAGAGGATTTGTGGTCACATGACCCGACGTTAGGGGGCGCTAGCGAGTCCCCTTACCACGCTTGCGTCCAATCACGTTAAATTAAATAAATTTTCACCAGCTGCGACGTGTGTGCAGAATTTCATGAGTTTTCATTTATGTTCAAGCCGCCAAAAATGCGCTCAAAGTGGCGGCATAAGAACGTGAAAAATAATAATAATAGGAATAATTAAAACTGCAAGCAGTGTCGAAGGGCCCTCGCACCCCCCCGTTTACCCCCCCAATTGTAACGCCGTACGTGCACGTCGTTGCGTGCGGCGGTCGCAGGGCTGTCAAAACTGGCATGTAGATGTCTTTGCTCCTGTGCCTTTAATTGAACATTGTGTGCAGCTGTTAATGTCTCCACTAGATGGCAGTCTAAGACCACAAATGAGTCTGAGTGACTTCTAAGAAATAAGGAATTTGGGTGAAGGGTCAAAATATCATTAAGATTGAGCATTTTTGCCTAGATGGCCGACTTCCTGTTGGACTTAGGCTATGGCTCCAAGAGGCTTTTTTGTGCGTCTTTACACGATACATGTGTTTCCCGAATTTGGTTTGTTTACGTCAATCTGAGTGGAGGGGCTTGATTTTTTAAATTTTCTAGGGGGCGCTATTAATCAATTTTTGCGTCGGCCATTTCCGCGCTCCTTAAAATATCAAAGTGTTCTCCGGATCGGACATGATTGCAAGTTTTGGTGAGTTTTGGGGCATGTTTAGGCTGTCAAAAAGGCGTACAACTATAATAATAATAAAAATTATCCAGATTGAAAATTTTAGCCTGGATGGCCGACTTCCTGTTGGACTTAGGGTATGGGTCCAAGAGGCTTTTTTGTGCGTCTGGACATAATACATAGACCTTGTCGATTTCATTTCTCTATGTCAATGTGGAAGGCGGGGCTTAAACTTTGAAATCTTCCAGGGGGCGCTGTAGAGTCATCTTCTCACTTAAAAATCCCAAACTTTGTCAGTAGTCAATCTGTGTCAATTTTGACGTATGTGTTCAATTTGGTGAGTGTAGGAGTTTGTGAAAATGTACAAAATGGATAAAGGCATTAGGGGGCGCTATTGAGCTGTTGTGCCACGCCCAGGGGCACTTATGGTCTCAAATTAAAGTGCTCCTGAGTGTGAACCTATGTGGGCAATTTGGTGATTCTGTGAAGACGGGAAAGTCCTCTAAACGCAGAGGGAAAAACGGAAAATTGACGCAGGAAATGCACAATAACTCACTTCCTGTTAGAGCGAAAAATTTGAAAAAAATAATTTGAGGGTTTACCCATGAGTGCTATGAGTCCTGTAAATTTCACGAAGATCAGACAAAGTTTGTGGTCACATGACCTGCTGTTAGGGGGCGCTATGGAGACCCCTTGCCACATCCACCCCCAATGATGTTGAAATTGAAACGTCGTTACCAGGTGTGACATTTTACGCAGTGCATGTATAAACATCCGACAATGTATGGAGGAGTTATAAGGAGTTGTTTGTTTATACAAACAAACAACAGCCACGCCCACCTGGTATAACGTAGGTAAAATCTGTCATCAAGTTTACATAATCAAGGCCTGAGGATGATATAGTTCCAATCTGAAGTCTGTGGAGTCAAAACTGCAGGAGGAGTTCGTTAAAGTACGAGGCCTGGAAAAATGCACCTGTGGCGGAAAAAATGCACCTGTGATCCAAGATGGCCGACTTCCTGTTGGACTTAGGGTATGGGTCCAAGAGGCTTTTTTGTGCGTCTGGTCATGATATATATGAATCCTAAATTTCGTTCATGTACGTGCATGTAGAAGGCGGGGCTTCAACTTTTAATGTTCTAGGGGGCGCTGTAGAGTCATTTTGGCACTTAAAAGGTTGCGGTTATACCAAAAAATAATATTCATGAGTCTTGATGAGTGTGTCCAATTTGGTGAGTTTTAGAGCTTGTCAGTACATGCTAAGTGGGAAAAGGCATTAGGGGGCGCTACTGAGCTGTTGGGGCAAAATATTGGGCAAATGTGGTATCAGATGAAAGAGCTCATGATTTGAAACCTACGTGGCAGGTTTCATGATTCTGTGAACATCATAAAGTCCTCAAAGCGGTGTTCGAAAAATGAAAATCAGTGCACGCCACGCCGCGTGGTCAACTTCCTGTTTGGTAAAAAAATTCCACAAAATTAATTTCCCAATGATCCGATAAGACCTATGACATATTTAAATTTCATGGCGATCCGAGAGGATTTGTGGTCACATGACCCGACGTTAGGGGGCGCTAGCGAGTCCCCTTACCACGCTTGCGTCCAATCACATTGAATTAAATAAATTTTCACCAGCTGCGACGTGTGTGCAGAATTTCATGAGTTTTCATGTATGTTCAGGCCACCAAAAATGCGATTCATTACACGGCATAAGAGCGTGCTTAATAATAATAATAAGAATCCTGGCAAAAGCAATAGGTCCCTCACTGACTTGTCAGTGCTCGGGCCCTAATAATAATAATTCCGGCAAAAGCAATAGGTCCCTCACTGACTTGTCAGTGCTCGGGCCCTAATTAAAACTGCAAGCAGTGTCGAAGGGCCCTCGCACATCCACGCACGTCGGACTGTGGCGCAGTCGGAGGGCGCGCAGGTAGGTCTTCATACGCAGGAACGTCAGTGCTTGTCGCAGTCGCAGGGCATTGACAGCAGCCATGTAAAGGTCTTTGCTCCTGCTGCTTCAATGGAACATTGTGTGAAGGGGGGTTAATGTCTCCACTAGATGGCAGACCAAGACCAGAAATGAAAGGGGATAAGGTATTCATATAATGGTTAAACTTTGAAATCTTCCAGGGGGCGCTGTGGAGTCATTTTCTCACTTAAAAATCCCAAACTTTGTCAGTAGGCAATATGTGTGACTGTTGACGTATGTGTACAATTTGGTGATTCTGTGAAGACGGGAAAGTCCTTTAAACGCTGTTGGAAAAATGGTAAATTGACGCAGGAAATGCAAAATAACTCACTTCCTGTTTGAGCGAAAAATTTGAAAAAATTAATTTGGGGGTTTACCCATAAGTGCTATGAGTCCTGTAAATTTCACGAAGATCAGACAACGTTTTTGGTCACATGACCTGCTGTTAGGGGGCGCTATGGAGACCCCTTGCCACACCCACCCCCAATGATGTTGAAATTGAAACGGCGTTACCAGGTGTGACATTTTACGCAGTGCATGTATTAACATCCGACAATGTATGGAAGAGTTATAAGGAGTTGTTTGTTTATACAAACAAACAACAGCCACGCCCACCTGGTATAACGTAGGAAAAATCTGTCATCAAGTTTACATAATCAAGGCCTGAGGATGATATAGTTCCAATCTGAAGTCTGTGGAGTCAAAACTGCAGGAGGAGTGCGTTAAAGTACGAGGCCTGGAAAAATGCACCTGTGGCGGAAAAAATGCACCTGTGATCCAAGATGGCCGACTTCCTGTTGGACTTAGGGTATGGGTCCAAGAGGCTTTTTTGTGCGTCTGGTCATGATATATATGAATCCTAAATTTCGTTCATGTACGTGCATGTAGAAGGCGGGGCTTCAACTTTTAATGTTCTAGGGGGCGCTGTAGAGTCATTTTGGCACTTAAAAGGTTGCGGTTATACCAAAAAATAATATTCATGAGTCTTGATGAGTGTGTCCAATTTGGTGAGTTTTAGAGCTTGTCAGTACATGCTAAGTGGGAAAAGGCATTAGGGGGCGCTACTGAGCTGTTGGGGCAAAATATTGGGCAAATGTGGTATCAGATGAAAGAGCTCATGATTTGAAACCTACGTGGCAGGTTTCATGATTCTGTGAACATCATAAAGTCCTCAAAGCGGTGTTCGAAATTGTGAAAATCGGTGCACGCCACGCCGCGTGGTCAACTTCCTGTTTGGTAAAAAAATTCCACAAAATTAATTTCCCAATGATCCGATGAGAGCTGTAACATATTTAAATTTCATGCCGATCCGAGAGGATTTGTGGTCACATGACCCGACGTTAGGGGGCGCTAGCGAGTCCCCTTACCACGCTTGCGTCCAATCACGTTAAATTAAATAAATTTTCACCAGCTGCGACGTGTGTGCAGAATTTCATGAGTTTTCATTTATGTTCAAGCCGCCAAAAATGCGATTCATGACACGGCATAAGAACGTGAATAATAATAATAATAATTAAAACTGCAAGCAGTGTCGAAGGGCCCTCGCACCCCCCCGTTTACCCCCCCAACTGTAACGCCGTACGTGCACGTCGGTGCGTGCGGCGGTCGCAGGGCTGTCAAAACTGGCATGTAGATGTCTTTGCTCCTGTGCCTTTAATTGAACATTGTGTGCAGCTGTTAATGTCTCCACTAGATGGCAGTCTAAGACCACAAATGAGTCTGAGTGACTTCTAAGCAATAAGGAATGTGGGTGAAGGGTCAAAAAATCATTAAGATTGAGCATTTTTGCCTAGATGGCCGACTTCCTGTTGGACTTAGGCTATGGCTCCAAGAGGCTTTTTTGTGCGTCTTTACACGATACATGTGTTTCCCGAATTTGGTTTGTTTACGTCAATCTGAGTGGAGGGGCTTGATTTTTTTAATTTTCTAGGGGGCGCTATTAATCAATTTTTGCGTCGGCCATTTCCGCGCTCCTTAAAATATCAAAGTGTTCTCCGGATCGGACATGATTGCAAGTTTTGGTGAGTTTTGGGGCATGTTTAGGCTGTCAAAAAGGCGTACAACTATAATAATAATAAAAATTATCCAGATTGAAAATTTTAGCCTGGATGGCCGACTTCCTGTTGGACTTAGGGTATGGGTCCAAGAGGCTTTTTTGTGCGTCTGGACATAATACATAGGCCTTGTCGATTTCATTTTTCTATGTCAATGTGGAAGGCGGGGCTTAAACTTTGAAATCTTCAAGGGGGCGCTGTGGAGTCATCTTCTCACTTAAAAATCCCAAACTTTGTCAGTAGTCAATCTGTGTGAATGTTGACGTATGTGTTCAATTTGGTGAGTGTAGGAGTTTGTGAAAATGTACAAAATGGATAAAGGCATTAGGGGGCGCTATTGAGCTGTTGTGCCACGCCCAGGGGCAGTTATGGTCTCAAATTAAAGTGTTCCTGAGTGTGAACCTATGTGGGCAATTTGGTGATTCTGTGAAGACGGGAAAGTCCTTTAAACGCTGTTGGAAAAATGGTAAATTGACGCAGGAAATGCACAATAACCGACTTCCTGTTAGAGCAAAAATTTTGAAAAAATTAATTTGGGGGTTTACCCATAAGTGCTATGAGTCCTGTAAATTTCACGAAGATCAGACAACGTTTTTGGTCACATGACCTGCTGTTAGGGGGCGCTATGGAGACCCCTTGCCACACCCACCCCCAATGATGTTGAAATTGAAACGGCGTTACCAGGTGTGACATTTTACGCAGTGCATGTATTAACATCCGACAATGTATGGAGGAGTTATAAGGAGTTGTTTGTTTATACAAACAAACAACAGCCACGCCCACCTGGTATAACGTAGGAAAAATCTGTTGTCAAGTTTACATCATCAAGGTCTGATGAAGATACAATGCGAATCTTAAGTCTGTGGAGTCAAAACTGCAGGAGGAGTGCGTTAAAGTGCAAGGCCTGGAAATGGGGAAAATGGCGGAAAAAATGCACCTGTGATCCAAGATGGCCGACTTCCTGTTGGACTTAGGGTATGTGTCCAAGAGGCTTTTTTGTGCGTCTGGTCATGATATATATGAATCCTAAATTTCGTTCATGTACGTGCATGTAGAAGGCGGGGCTTCAACTTTTAATGTTCTAGGGGGCGCTGTAGAGTCATTTTGCCACTTAAAAGGTTGCGGTTATACCAAAAAATAATATTTGTGAGTCTTGATGAGTGTGTCCAATTTGGTGAGTTTTAGAGCTTGTCAGTACATGCTAAGTGGGAAAAGGCATTAGGGGGCGCTACTGAGCTGTTGGGGCAAAATATTGGGCAAATGTGGTATCAGATGAAAGAGCTCATGATTTGAAACCTACGTGGCAGGTTTCATGATTCTGTGAACATCATAAAGTCCTCAAAGCGGTGTTCGAAAAATGAAAATCGGTGCACGCCACGCCGCGTGGGCGACTTCCTGTTAGGTAAAAAAATTCCACAAAATTAATTTTCCAATGATCCAATGAGACCTATGACATATGTAAATTTCATGCAGATCCGAGAAGATTTGTGGTCACATGACCCGATGTGTGGGGGCGCTAGCGAGTCCCCTTACCACGCTTGCGTCCAATCACGTTAAATTAAATAAATTTTCACCAGCTGCGACGTGTGTGCAGAATTTCATGAGTTTTCATGCATGTTCAGGCCACCAAAAATGCGCCCAAAGTGGCGGCATAAGAACGTGAAAAATAATAATAAGAATCCTGGCAATAGCAATAGGTCCCTCACTGACTTGTCAGTGCTCGGGCCCTAATAATAATAATAATAATAAGAATCCTGGCAAAAGCAATAGGTCCCTCACTGACTTGTCAGTGCTCGGGCCCTAATAATAATAATTCCGGCAATTACAATAGGTCCCTCACTGACTTGTCAGTGCTCGGGCCCTAATAATAATAATTCCGGCAATTACAATAGGTCCCTCACTGACTTGTCAGTGCTCGGGCCCTAATTAAAACTGCAAGCAGTGTCGAAGGGCCCTCGCACCCCCCCGTTTACCCCCCCAACTGTAACGCCGTACATGCACGTCGGTGCGTGCGGCGGTCGCAGGGCTGTCAAAACTGGCATGTAGATGTCTTTGCTCCTGTGCCTTTAATTGAACATTGTGTGCAGCGGATAATGTCTCCACTAGATGGCAGTCTAAGACCACAAATGAGTCTGAGTGACTTCTAAGCAATAAGGAAAGTGGGTGAAGGGTCAAAAAATCATTAAGATTGAGCATTTTTGCCTGGATTGCAGACTTCCTGTTGGACTTAGGATATGGGTCCAAGAGGCTTTTTTGTGCGTCTGGACATGATACATGTGTTTCCCTAATTTGGTTTGTCTACGTCAATCTGAGTGGAGGGGCTTGATTTTTTAAATTTTCTAGGGGGCGCTATTAATCAATTTTTGCGTCGGCCATTTCCGCGCTCCTTAAAATATCAAAGTGTTCTCCGGATCGGACATGATTGCAAGTTTTGGTGAGTTTTGGGGCATGTTTAGGCTGTCAAAAAGGCGTACAACTATAATAATAATAAAAATGATCCAGATTGAAAATTTTAGCCTGGATGGCCGACTTCCTGTTGGACTTAGGGTATGGGTCCAAGAGGCTTTTTTGTGCGTCTGGACATAATACATAGGCCTTGTCGATTTCATTTTTCTATGTCAATGTGGAAGGCGGGGCTTAAACTTTGAAATCTTCCAGGGGGCGCTGTGGAGTCATCTTCTCACTTAAAAATCCCAAACTTTGTCAGTAGTCAATATGTGTGACTGTTGACGTATGTGTACAATTTGGTGAGTGTAGGAGTTTGGAAAAATGTACAAAATGGATAAAGGCATTAGGGGGCGCTATTGAGCTGTTGTGCCACGCCCAGAGGCAGTTATGGTCTCAAATTAAAGTGCGCCTGAGTGTGAACCTATGTGGGCAATTTGGTGATTCTGTGAAGATGGGAAAGTCCTCTAAACGCAGAGGGAAAAACGGAAAATTGACGCAGGAAATGCACAATAACTCACTTCCTGTTAGAGCGAAAAATTTGAAAAAAATAATTTGAGGGTTTACCCATGAGTGCTATGAGACCTGTAAATTTCACGAAGATCAGACAAAGTTTGTGGTCACATGACCTGCTGTTAGGGGGCGCTATGGAGACCCCTTGCCACATCCACCCCCAATGATGTTGAAATTGAAACGGCGTCACCAGGTGTGACATTTTACGCAGTGCATGTATAAACATCCGACAATGTATGGAGGAGTTATAAGGAGTTGTTTGTTTATACAAACAAACGACTGCCACGCCCACCTGGTATAACGTAGGAAAAATCTGTCGTCAAGTTTACATCATCAAGGTCTGAGGATGATACAGTTCCAATCTGAAGTCTGTGGAGTCAAAACTGCAGGAGGAGTTCGTTAAAGTGCAAGGCCTGGAAATGGGGAAAATGGCGGAAAAAATGCACCTGTGATCCAAGATGGCCGACTTCCTGTTGGACTTAGGGTATGGGTCCAAGAGGCTTTTTTGTGCGTCTGGTCATGATATATATGAATCCTAAATTTCGTTCATGTACGTGCATGTAGAAGGCGGGGCTTCATTTTTTAATGTTCTAGGGGGCGCTGTAGAGTCATTTTGCCACTTAAAAGGTTGCGGTTATACCAAAAAATAATATTTGTGAGTCTTGATGAGTGTGTCCAATTTGGTGAGTTTTAGAGCTTGTCAGTACATGCTAAGTGGGAAAAGGCATTAGGGGGCGCTACTGAGCTGTTGGGGCAAAATATTGGGCAAATGTGATATCAGATGAAAGAGCTCATGATTTGAAACCTACGTGGCAGGTTTCATGATTCTGTGAACATCATAAAATCCTCAAAGCGTTGTTCGAAAAATGAAAATCGGTGCACGCCACGCCGCGTGGGCGACTTCCTGTTTGGTAAAAAAATTCCACAAAATTAATTTCCCAATGATCCGATGAGAGCTGTAACATATTTAAATTTCATGCCGATCCCAGAGGATTTGTGGTCACATGACCCGACGTTAGGGGGCGCTAGCGAGTCCCCTTACCACGCTTGCGTCCAATCACGTTAAATTAAATAAATTTTCACCAGCTGCGACGTGTGTGCAGAATTTCATGAGTTTTCATTTATGTTCAAGCCGCCAAAAATGCGATTCATTACGCGGCATAAGAACGTGAATAATAATTAAAACTGCAAGCAGTGTCGAAGGGCCCTCGCACCCCCCCGTTTACCCCCCCAACTGTAACGCTGTACGTGCACGTCGGTGCGTGCGGTGGTCGCAGGGCTGTCAAAACTGGCATGTAGATGTCTTTGCTCCTGTGCCTTTAATTGAACATTGTGTGCAGCGGTTAATGTCTCCACTAGATGGCAGTCTAAGACCACAAATGAGTCTGAGTGACTTCTAAGCATAAAGGAATGTGGGTGAAGGGCCAAAAAAGCATCAATATTGAGCATTTTTGCCTGGATGGCCGACTTCCTGTTGGACTTAGGATATGGGTCCAAGAGGCTTTTTTGTGCGTCTGGACATGATACATGTGTTTCCCGAATTTTGTTTGTCTACGTCAATCTGAGTCGAGGGGCTTGATTTTTTAAATTTTCTAGGGGGCGCTATTAATCAATTTTTGCGTGGGACATTTCCGCGCTCCTTAAAATATCAAAGTTTTCTCCGAGTCGGACATGATTGCAAGTTTTGGTGAGTTTTGGGGCATGTTTAGGCTGTCAAAAAGGCGTACAACTATAATAATAATAAAAATCATCCAGATTGAACATTTTAGACTGGATGGCCGACTTCCTGTTGGACTTAGGGTATGGGTCCAAGAGGCTTTTTTGTGCGTCTGGACATAATACATAGGCCTTGTCGATTTCATTTTTCTATGTCAATGTGGAAGGCGGGGCTTAAACTTTGAAATCTTCCAGGGGGCGCTGTGGAGTCATCTTCTCACTTAAAAATCCCAAACTTTGTCAGTAGTCAATCTGTGTGAATGTTGACGTATGTGTACAATTTGGTGAGTGTAGTAGTTTGTGAAAATGTACAAAATGGATAAAGGCATTAGGGGGCGCTATTGAGCTGTTGTGCCACGCCCAGGGGCAGTTATGGTCTCAAATTAAAGTACTCCTGAGTGTGAACCTATGTGGGCAATTTGGTGATTCTGTGAAGACGGGAAAGTCCTTTAAACGCTGTTGGAAAAATGGTAAATTGACGCAGGAAATGCAAAATAACTCACTTCCTGTTTGAGTGAAAAATTTGAAAAAATTGATTTGGGGGTTTACCCATAAGTGCTATGAGTCCTGTAAATTTCACGAAGATCAGACAACGTTTTTGGTCACATGACCTGCTGTTAGGGGGCGCTATGGAGACCCCTTGCCACACCCACCCCCAATGATGTTGAAATTGAAACGGCGTTACCAGGTGTGACATTTTACGCAGTGCATGTATTAACATCCGACAATGTATGGAAGAGTTATAAGGAGTTGTTTGTTTATACAAACAAACAACAGCCACGCCCACCTGGTATAACGTAGGAAAAATCTGTCATCAAGTTTACATCATCAAGGTCTGAAGATGATACAGTTCTAATCTGAAGTCTCTGCAGTCAAAACTGCAGGAAGAGTGCGTTAAAGTACGAGGCCTGGAAAAATGCACCTGTGGCGGAAAAAATGCACCTGTGATCCAAGATGGCCGACTTCCTGTTGGACTTAGGGTATGGGTCCAAGAGGCTTTTTTGTGCGTCTGGTCATGATATATATGAATCCTAAATTTCGTTCATGTACGTGCATGTAGAAGGCGGGGCTTCAACTTTTAATGTTCTAGGGGGCGCTGTAGAGTCATTTTGGCACTTAAAAGGTTGCGGTTATACCAAAAAATAATATTCATGAGTCTTGATGAGTGTGTCCAATTTGGTGAGTTTTAGAGCTTGTCAGTACATGCTAAGTGGGAAAAGGCATTAGGGGGCGCTACTGAGCTGTTGGGGCAAAATATTGGGCAAATGTGGTATCAGATGAAAGAGCTCATGATTTGAAACCTACGTGGCAGGTTTCATGATTCTGTGAACATCATAAAGTCCTCAAAGCGTTGTTCGAAATTGTGAAAATTGGTGCACGCCAAAAAAATACAAGACATCCTTAATCGTATTTACAGAGGTGGGTTGAGCAGTGGATTTCCATTTTAACAATCTAGCCAGTAGAGTTGTGAATACAATCATGTCCTTTTTAGCAGATGTAAGATTCAGAGAGGATGGCAGCACACCAAATAAAGTTGTGGCAGAGTTAGGAGTGATGTTCTTCCCTATGACTTTTTTAAAAAACTTGATTTATAAAGCACTTTTCAAAACAGCGTTTCAAAGTGCTTCGGCTCCGCGAAACTGCCGTGACTTCATTTTATACGCGACACAAAACACATAAACAATGGAGGACATGGAGGCAGTGGTGTACTTGCTGCTGTTTGAGGCTTTCTGTCTCACACAAAGCAAGAAAATTGAGCCGTATGGCTGTAACTATGGTAACGCTGCTGCCGGTATTTAAAAATGCCGGGTTTGATTCTTGTGTGGGACGGCTCATGACTCTTCCAGCGACAACTACCAATCAGCGGCCAGCAGTGTGTCGACGTCACATTTTAGTACCGACTTGGAACCTCGGCAGAGCAGGTACTAAAAAAGGACCAGGTACCAGGTACTATCCTTAGTGGAAACGCAAAAAGAACCGAGGCGAGTCGAGGCGAGTCGTGCTGGAACTGTGTAGTGGAAAAGCGCCATATGTGGTGTGCTGCTCAAAAATTGGTATCAAAAAACACACTGAGATTTTTTGCCACTGTCTTGACAGCAGATGGCAGGATTTGTTCTCTCACATGCTGGGACCTGATGACAACGATGTCTGTCTTATCAGAGTTCAGCTGTAGGAAATTGTTCGCCATCCAATCAGGTCCTTAATGCAGAATTAAGATATCCAAGCTCAGTGGGTTTCACAGGCAGATATAATTACATATCATCGGCACACCAATGAAAAGAAACATCATGCTTTTTGATGATCTGTCCAAGAGGGAGCTGTATAATGAAAATAAAATTGGTCCTAAAACTGACCCCTAAAGCACACCATACTTGACACAGGAAAATAAAGAGACATACATGTTAACTGAGACATAGAATCTCAAAGAAATTTTTAAAAATGTTATTATTTTCCAGGACAGAGAGACGTTTCTTTGACACTATTTCTTCTAAAATTTTAGATATAAAAAGTAATTTGGAGATCAGCCTATAGTTTTGAGGAAGAGAGGGATCAAGACCAGGGTTGAACACAGTTTTAAAATAATCAGGGACGCAACCATTAGACAGAGAACTGTTAGAAACAGAGAGTAAAGCGGGTCCAACAGTTCCAATTACTTTCAATAAAAACGTTGTTGGTATCACATCAAGAGGGCTGTATGACACTCTCATATGTGAAACTGTCTCTAAACGCTCAGGTAAAGTAATGGGGTAAAACTGCTTAAATGTCTCTTAATGTGTTTGATGGGCATCGGCGGAAGTGCCACTTTGAGAAATAGATTCTCTGATGGACTCCACTTTGTTAGTAAAATAGGATAAAAACCTTTTGCAGTCCGCATCGCTCTCAACTGGAGCACAAAGAGGAGGTGGATTAACCAGTTGGTTGACAGTGTTAAATAAAAGTCTTGGATTATGTTCATGGTTCAGAATGAGTTGTGAATAGTACTGCCTTCTTGCATCCCTAACCATGTTGTTGTAATGAGATAATAAGTCCTTCATAATACCATATTCGACCTGGAGTCCTGCCTTTTTCCACTTTCGCTTTGTTTGCCTACATGCCCTTTTACCGTTCTGAATGTTATCATTTATCGGCTGCTTTCTGGCTGTGGACCTGGCCTTAACCTTCACAGATGCAGTAAAAAATTGAAAATGCAAGTGCATGAGGTACATGATGGGACAGTATTAAAAGCAGGCAGTTCACAGTTAAAAACAATACATTTGTGATCTGATACAGTCATATCCAGTGTTTCCACGGAGGTTACATTTACACTCAGCATGAAGACAAGGTCCAATGTGTGAACATGGTTATGGGTTTGGCCACACACATACTGTTAAAATTTTAAAAATGTAAATGTGATAATGTTTATAAAAAATCCACTGCCTGAATATTGGTGCAATCATCAACATGTATATTAAAATCGCCACAAAGAACAACACTGTCATAATTTAAAATAAGCATGGATAAAAATTCGGGGAGTTCTGCTAAAAAGCTGCCTGTAGGTTTTGGAGGGCGATATATTGTAACAAATAAAAATAAAATTATAGTAAAAAATAAAATAAACTGTCCAATTTAAAAGAGAGAGCCTCAAAGGAGGGGAATTTGGCACAGGGCACTTGAATACATTTAAAACTTCACAGCTCACTAGGCCACCACCACGACCGCTGACCCTGGGTTGGTTAAAAAAATCATATTGTGGAGGACACGATTCAACACGTTTTTCATGTGGTCATTGATCTGCAACCAAGATTCAGTTAAAAACATCAAATCTAGGTTAGCAGACGAGATAAAATCATTTAAAATTAATGTCTTATTGGACCCGGATCTCCCATTAAGGAGTGCCATGTTAAGTGTGTTTGCGGTGATAAAAACACAGACTATTATTTTGAACTCCTTTTTAGTCAGCTTAGAAACTGAGTGAGCCGAGTCAACGGTCCTGACATGCACCAATACTCTGTTTATGGAGGATGGTAGTGATTGCAGCAGCCCTGGGAGTTTTCCCACTATCACCAAGACTGTGGCTCCAGGGAAACAGTGCGTGACCGCGTTGAAGAAATGGATGTTTCTTGTTAAGGAATCCCCCACTATCAGAGTAGTTGGGGGGGAACAGTGAAGATGAAGATTGAGGCTTCACGGGGCAGGATGGTGTAGACTCAGCATCTGGGAAGAGTGCTGGTGTCAGTGGTAGAGGCGAAGAGTCCGGTGTCCGGCTAGGTAGACGTAGATGTTGAGGGGAGGCTGCAGCTTAAGGAGGAGGAAGAGGAATGTTCGACGGCCCAGGGCCATGGAAACCTCAAGAGTGTCGCAGCATAGCTTCCTTCAGGAACTTACGACGCAATGCAGAAGTCGCTGCTCGGGAGGAGGGACGCTGAACCAGCCCCGCAGAGGTTCGGTTCGGGTACCACCTGCCACCGACAGAGAAGGACCCGGACCGTCCCCCGGTGGCAGAGCACTGGAGCAGGGAGCTGCAGGAACACTTGCAGCCATCAGCAAAGAAGGAAGGGCCAGCATTCCCGGATGTTGAGTCACCATGGCAGGGAGTCGGCGACCACTAGCAGCTGCCAGCAGAGAAGGATCCACGGAGCATCCAGGTGCTGGGTATAAGCCAAGACCATCCGCCATGTTTTCACCAGCCAGGGCCTCGAAGCAGTTGGAGAGGCTTAATGAAGGAGGATAGACGTTATAGACTCTATTACGGTCGCTTACTACCACTTCGGCCCAAGATGACGGGTAGTAGGGGGTTGACCAGGAGGAAGGTTGCAGGCAGGTGGAGGGATTCCATGGGATTGTATCCTGAAGAGTTGTGGTGAGGGAGGCAATCCGAACAGACTGCTCAGGAGCTAAATTCAAGACACTGGTCAACAGAGCCTGTTTGTTCTTCAGTTCATCAGAGAGCCGATGAATATCCTCCCTAAGGTCAGCAATCTTTTTATTAGCTTTGTTGAGCGTGTCTGAGTGTCAACAGAGATCATGGTTAGCTTCGGTTAGTTTCTCCGCGAGGACACGCTTACTCAGCATTACTCTGTGGAACGCATTACCTTTTACTGTGTGGACTGCAAACAGCCTCTCCACTTTTAAACACTGCTTAAAACCCACTTGTTCACTTTGGCCTTTGGCGGAGTATAGCCACTTTATTGGGTCTTTGATCTGTTATATTTCTCTATATTATTTAGTTTTTATTGTTTTTATTGCTTTTATTGTTTGTTTGTTTTTTATTGTTTCTGCGTATTTTACTGTAAAGCACTTTGGTAGGCCATTGGCTGTTTTAAATGTGCTATATAAATAAAGATGACATTGACATTGAAATTGACATTAGCGTTAGCTATGCGATGCTAAAAACAAGCTCTGGCAGTCGGGATGCTTAGTTAAAAATTCTAGCACCCGATGACTAAAAACCTCATACCGGGTAAAATTGTAAAACGCCAAGACATTAAAACGTAGGTTATGTCGGGAAAAAAAAACTTAACATTGAATAAAATGTCACTTTGAGACATAGATTGTCAGACCGACAAACACACTGCAGACCACTTTAGATAGTATGTCAAATATTTCAGTCCAAAATGTTAAAGAAGAGCAATTCCAAAAAATGTGCATATAATTTGCTTGCATTTGCTGACACCAATCACAGGAGTTAGAAACATTTTCAAATACTTTTGCCAACTGAGCTTTGGTGTAGTGGGCTCGGTGCAGGATTTTGCATTGGATAAAGCTGTATTCAGAAATGTACTTTCCTGAAAACATCAAAACAGAGTTATCCAATCAGATGTTTTTGTTTGTTGTCTCTGGGCAGAAAAGAGTTTAGAGCTGCTCGCTCATTGGTTATGACCTCATCACCGGGACAGAAGGCAGCAGTGTATGTTTATGTATGAAGTGACTGGTGAATTAACCAATCAGGTTTTGATTTATAGTGGGTGGGACAAAAAAATTATTGCTAAGTCTTTCTTGCTAAGTCTTTCTTGAAGGCCTAGAGGGATACCTAGCTTCACCACTAGCCGGCGCTGTGATAAAATCACTGAGGCCATGCAGAGGAGACCGGTAGCTAGCTTAATAGTGTTTTTTAATGAGAGACAATTTATAATTTAAAAGGGAAGACCAACTGTATCACTAGAGTTAAAGCTACCCTTATCTTTGTTACATTTTTACACATTTTTTGTTTAGGTTAAAATGCTGTTAATAAGGTAATGGCACTCTAAAATCTTAGAGAGATCCACCAGGCATAGAAACTAATCATTGTTCCATTCTCATAATATTCTGTGAAAACTCTGACCAATCATATCATTCGGTCCGAATGATATGATTGTACTCACGGTTTTCCTGGGTGGTAATGGCACACTACCAACCAGCCGGAGTATTTGTGCCAAAGGGGCAAAGTCTGCTGCACCTGGAGGCTTGTCCTCTCGCAAGTTGTGGCCGTCACTGATGGAAGTATGCAGACTGAGTAATATTATTGATGTAGGATTCAAATGATAATGTGCTGTCCAGGATAACACCCAGGCTCTTTACTTGAGGGGATGGAGGAACAGTGGAATTGTCGATGGACATGGAGAAAGTGTTGAGTGTTGCTAAGGTTGATCTGGTACCGATGAGGAGGACCTCAATTTTGTCACTGTTGAGTTTAAGAAAGTTGAGTGAGAACCATGATTTAATTTCCAGTAAGCAGTCGAATAGAGTTGGATATCGTCTGCGTAACAGTGTAATTGAATATGAAATTTCCTGAGAATATGACCAAGAGGCAGAAGATAAATAATGAACAGGAGGGGGCCAAGGACAGAGCCCTGGGGAACACAACTAGAGACTGGAGAGGAGTCAGATCTCAGGTTCTTGAGTTGAACAAACTGTGTGCGACCAGAGAGATATGATCTGAACCAAGCCAGAGGGATGTCAGTGATTCCAATGGAGGCTAATCTGTCCAGGAGGATGTCATGGGAAACGGTGTCAAAGGTTGCGCTCAGGTTGAGAAGAACCAGAATGGAGAGAAGTCCAGAGTCAGATGCCATCAGGAGGTCATTGGTGATTTTCACTAGGGCTGTCTCAGTGCTGTGGAGGGGACGGAAACCAGACTGAAATTGTTCATAGAGATTGTTGTCAGACGGATGGGTGTGAACCTGGGCCGCAACAGTTATTTCTAATATCGTGGAGAGAAATGGCGTATGTAAGGATTCCACAAGTGAGCAAAGTTCTTGGCTATGTTTGAAACCACATACTACTTCCATCCTACACACTAAACGACCAGATAGTAAGCAGACCGTTAACACTGTAGAAAACTACACGATAACCCACAATGCATTTCGTTCCTACCCGAGCTGAAATCAGCAGGCTGAAGCTGATTTCATTTGAGCTCTAACTCTGTAAATATACCACTTTATCCACATTTCTAACCTTTTTAGGCGGGAAAGTAAAGTTTCCCTTTAGATCCACAATGTGACGCTAATCTGTCCAAATAACACCTGTTTAAAGTTTTCTTCCTGCGAATTCGGAGCCAGAGTTAATACGAGTAGCAGGAAAGTATGCGGTTTCGAACAGACCCCTTTTCTTTCTTTTTTACAATATATGTCAGTCTCTCCAGAGCTAGACAGGCCATCAGTTCCTTTGTCCACATTCCAGTAGAAGGTGTATGCATACGTTTCTATAACAATGCGATTATCCTTCTGGTTTGTAAAAGTCCAAAGTCAATAAGCAGCGACTGCTGCTGAGTCACAACAAAGTCTTCAGGGTATATTCCCAGTATACAGAGTTTGGCTCGCAAAGGCAAGGCAAGGCAAGGCAGTTTTACTTATATAGCGCATTTCATACACAGTGGCAACTCAATGTGCTCAAAGGAACTTCCCTTCCAATTATGAAAGCTATACATTTTATTACACTCTTCCAGAATCATTGTATCTTTGTACACTCCCATAAACAATGAATTAATGTACCTTTTTCCTTTCTGCATTTCACATAAATATCAGGGACATTAGGGAATATGCAATTTAACCTATTAGGTGTAAGATAATTACGCATCAATCATTTATATTGTAATAACATTTTTATATTGTAATACATTTTGTGCAATAGACTTGGCCTGAGCCTTAAAACAAGCCATTTCCCAATCAGCTTTGTGAATATCCTCCTTTATGTCAATTCCCCATGCCTTCAGCTTTTTGGAAGATGACTCTTTTGAATGTTAACACAGAACAATGAGAATTGTCCTCTCCCGTTCATGCGGGATAGAGTCAAATCTTCAATCTTAGACAATAGAGGTAAAGACAGTTGTTTATGCGTGGATAAGATAAAATGTTTCAACTGCAAGTATTTAAAGAAATGTTTTCTCTGAATATCATATTTCTCACATAGCTGATTATAGGACATCAAGTTGCCTTCTGCATATAAGTCTGACATTTTCTCAACACCTTTGTTAAACTATATCTTAAATGCACCATCTGCTCTCCCAGGTAGAAAACAATTATTGCCCCATATAGGGGAAAACTGATGACAGGGCTGATAGTGGAAAAAAATCCTGAGCCTGAACTTTTTTCCATGCTCCGAGAGGTTGGGAGGGGTGGGGGGTGCCATGTATGCGGCACCATTTTAACACATAACATATATAACATTATTTGAAAATAACCCTTTTAACTATCTCACCACTTATCTGCCATATTGTCACATTGCTCTTAGCCCGGGCGTCGAAGTGGGGGGAGAAATTGGAATGGTGTACCAGGGCCCCAAGCACAGGGGGTCCCTGGGCTTTTGTTTAAATATATCAGTTATAAAAAACGACGTCATAAATATTAAGGGGGCGTGTCAGGTGTGGCGTGAGAGTGTGTGAACTGCTTGAAATGCATGAGACTGCTTTGAATGGAGACAACCCATTAACACATCCAAGCTCACCAAAATCAATAGCCCTCTTAGGTGAAAGCTAAATACTTATAAGTTATTATAAAATGCTATTTGCAACTATTGCAGCAGCCTACTCGTTTTAAAACATGCTTAGCAGTTATTATTGATGATATTGATGCTGATAATAATTTAAAAATCTAGTTAATGGCATAAGTAACCTAGCACATATACAGCAAATGTCCATTACCCGTTAGCGAGTCTACATCTTAGCTTTTCTATCAAAAGTCCCTTTCAGAAACAGTGGCAGAAAGTGGATCAGCTACTCCATTCTCCTCTACTGCAGACTTGAGTGGAGCTTATAATGCCTCCATATTGAGTCATGTTTTGTTTTTAGATGTAGAATTTTGTTGCTGTTTATTGTTTATTAAGGATCCAGAGTTTAACATCATCACATCACAGCAATGTTAAGCCATGTGTGGCATTATGGAAACCTGTTTACATTTCTTTTGAAAGTAAAATCTGACTGACTGGTGAGTCTTGTGTGGTTGTATATTATTATAATAGTAGCCTTAGCAATTTTTTGAAGTAACCTAGGAAGTAAATTATAACAGTATTGTGATCTCCAATACTGTGAGCACAAACTGAAAATAACACAATTCACAAACCACAGTAAAACAACTTAAGGGTAGACTACAGTGTGTGTGTTTGGAGGGCGGGTCTAGGGTGGGGTGGGGGGCCCTTCAGGAGGCTTATGTATGGGGGCCCAGAGTTTGGTGCTACACCCCTGGCTCTTAGCATACTCTGACTACAGATTATACCACAGCAATACAAAGAAAGGTCAGTAGGTGGAAATAGTACTCCAAAGTAGAAAAAGGTTTGATTAGTAGCCTAACCATTGACTTAAGGACATGAACAAGGACACTGATTAACCTTTTTAAACATAAGTGCAAAATATGCACCATTTATTTTAAATACAGTTTTGAAACAGTTACAGTGCAACAGTGAACTGTAGATAATACTGTAATCCAAAAGTTGTTTCTTCAAAACAACTAAAAGTTAAGTAAATGACAGGAAATCTACAAATATGTAAAAATAGAAAACTAACAAATATATTTTACTTCAGAAAACAACCATTCAGTTCCATTAATAATAACATCTTTGGTGTCTTTCCCTGGTTTTATAAATTTGTGGTCCATCCTGTGAGTTGCGGTGCGTCACTAGAATGGGGATCACTTTTTTTCCCCAGCATAGACACCTTTATTGACGGTATAGAGACAGGAAATCATGGGAGAGAGGGGGGTTTGACATGCAGCCAAGGTCCGCCGGCCGGGACTCGAACAAGGGTCTGCTGCGGCATGTGCTCTTTACCACTCGATCACCTGCACGCCAAATAGTGGTCACTTTCGATTGTCAAGACCCAAGTCCCGCCAACGCCCTACTTCTGATTAGCTATTGGCCTATTGTTAGTGTGGTTGAGAGTGAAAGATGCGCTTCTCTTGGATCCAGAGAAATGTCTGTTAGATCTGGGCGAACCCCAATTTTTTCCTTCATGTATGCCGGTATGCTGGAGATCCGGCACGGCGCCGGAATACTATCAGCCATGTGATAATGCTGGTGTGTCTCCAACATGCTGATGTGCAGAGTACCACAATGAGATGGAATTTCATAGAGCAGAGCTCCTTTCTCCAGGAACTCCATGTGTGTGTTGTCGCACTTTGACTGTCTAAATCTTGCAGAACTTGGTAATATTGTTGATCAGCTCAGGTCCTCTACCTGCTGCCTGGATCCTCTTCCAACTACATTTTTTAAATCTGTTTTTAACTGCTTAGCAGCTGAGGTTTTAGACGTCATTAACTGGTCACTTCAATCAGGCATATTTCCCACATCACTTAAAACCGTTGTCATCAAACCACTTCTGAAGAAACATAATCTGGATCCATGTGTCATTGCTAATTACAGGCCCATCTCCAATTTACCAGTTCACCTGTTTTTAAATCTTTGCACTGGTTACCCGTCAAAACAAGAATTGATTTCAAAGTCCTCCTCCTGGTTTACAAAGCTCTAAATGGCCTCGCACCTCAGTACATAACAGACATGCTCATCAGTTACACACCAGCAAGAACCCTCAGATCCACAGGCAGCAGAAATCTAGTTAATACTGAGGAAGGGGGAGGCAGCTTTTTGGTTTGGGTATTTTCTAACAGAAGACCAACGTAACCAGTTTTTTTGAGTAAATCCAAAGCCAAATGTTACCTGGATACTAACATGTTTACCAATATGTGACAGAAACAGACAGAAATATTTTTGCATAATTCATTAATAAAATGTACAGTAACATTATATTTTTTCCAACAACTGAAGATGTAAATTAATTTGGGTGATGGCTAGTTTAACTTTACTTGTTCCTAAAAGTCTGAGAGAGCTTGACCTGAGTAACAATGACCGGATGATTTCAGGAGTGAAGCAGCTGCCTGATGCACTGACGAGTCCACACTGTACACTGGAAACTCTCAGGTCAGATCTATACATTTAATTATAATTTTTGTTATTGAAAACAGAAATTAAGGCACCCTGATGTTTCAACCCTATGTAAACATTTTACACCAAAGCATTCTGCAATATAACTTTTGAGTTAAGTTTGTTTATTGAGTGTTTTTGAGCATTCAGCTCTTCTGCCTCTTTACTTTATCAGTTAATCTCATTAGATCACAAAAAAAGTAGGTCCAGCTTACACAGTGATGGTATGATATTGATCTCCTGTAATGAGCTGGAAACCTAAATGGAAATCTGAATGAAGTTATATTAAGGTGGAATGTGTTTGTTCCTCTCTGAATGACCTGTTTCTACTAATTTGAATACAACTGTTCAATGTTACTGACTGGAACATTAGCGCAACCTGCTGTTTGTCTCCTTATATTCACACAGCAGCAGTGGATGGAAACAAGCATTCACATTTTCTACTAAACTTTTTCAGGAGATTTAGTTAAAATGTTTACTACATTTAGATGCTAGCTTGAAGTTAGTGTAATTAGCTCTGCAGAAGTTACTGGACGTTATCGGCCTGTTTATCTGTAATGTTCAGAAAGTTTTGACCCGTAATGACACAAACTAACAGCTGTTCTGATACGCATACAAGAATGAATTATTAATTGACTGAATTATTACTGATGTTTATAGCTTCATCTGAGTACTTAAATACTACTACTACTAATAATAATAATTTCTGTATTCTGGTGATAATAGTATATGTGGCATGGGATTGACTAAGCTAAAAGCATTAGTAATAATTATATTTATCAAGTAGAAAATATATTGAAAATGCTTTTCCACCACAGCCAAAGATTTCAGTTTTTCTTGACAAATGACTTCATATTTCAAAATGTGTTGTTATTAAAAAGAAAGTCAGAACCTGTTGTTTGGGGGTTTGAATGTGTGTTTTAAATGTCGAACTTAAGGCAGTGGTATGTTACACTGCAAAAGGAGATGATGTTTAGTTAAACTTTAATTGACTGTAATCTGAGTCCATCTCTGTCCTCACAGTCAAAACCAGAACTCACATTTAGGCTAAAATCCCCAAATGTGGCTGTTTAGTTTGATTTAACTCATATCTCCACATCATTATATTTATTCATGATGTACAATCACATATAACACATCAGTATTTATACTCCACTGTACTATTTATTAATATATTAAACCAGACACTACTGTAGGCATGTATGTGAAAAATGTATTCAATTTATCAGTGAGGTAGTGATGAGAAAGAAACGTGTTGACTGAATCTCTACTTTTTCTACAGGACTAATAACCCAGTTTATGAAGCAATCATCTCCAAAAGTACTCTGATCTCTTCAGGATCTCCTGCTGTCTACCAGCTGAGACCAAAGGAAGAGAAGTTTGGGACTCTGACAAGAAAAACTGTTGGAGAGAAAAACCTGAACAAGACAAACAGAACCATCTTACTTGTAGGTGAAACAGGAGCAGGAAAATCTACTCTGATCAACGCTCTGGTCAACTACACCATGGGAGTGAAGTTTGAGGACAACATCTGGTTTGAGATCGTAGAGAGAGAGGAGAGAAGTCAGTCAGAGAGTCAGACATCAGATGTGATCGTGTACGAGATCTTTGGTTATGAAGATAAAACTCTGCCCTACTCTCTGACCATCATCGATACTCCTGGATTCGGAGACACCAGAGGGATCAAACATGATGTCATCGTTAGTCAAAGATTATTTGACTTGTTCCGCTCAGACAATGGAGTTCATGAACTTTCTGCAGTGGGTCTGGTGCTGAAGGGGAGTGAGAATCGAGTGTTTGATCGACTGAAGTACATCTTTGATTCAGTGACGTCTCTGTTTGGGAAAGGCATTGAGGAGAACATCATACCTCTCATCACACACTCAGATGGAATAACTCCTGAAAATGTTCTGAAAGCTCTTGAGGCTGCAAACATTAAATGTGCCAAACATAAAAATAATGAAACTGTTCACTTCCTGTTTGATAACCGCCAGAACACACAGAGAACAGAAGAAGATGAGCTTCCTTTAGAGAATGCATGGAGGACAACAGAGAGAGGAATGAAACGATTCACAGACTTCCTGAAAGAATCTAAATTTCAGCAGAAACTGGAAAGGATGAAAAGACGACAGGATGAAAAAACCAGAACAGACCTGCAGTACAAGTTTAGTCAACAACCAGCTGCAGGTTTTACACTGAGGTAGGTGAACAACATCAGACAGCTGAGTAGACAACAAGATCTACACTGTTCATATATATGCTTATACATCACAAATGTTTTAATTTGAATCACATTAAGTGTGATGATGAAAATACTTCCTTTTTTAAAGAAACAATTTTAGATAAGTGATTCTGGGAAAGAGTGTCCTCTGTGTTATGTAACAGTTCTTCATTGATTAATGTTTAATTATGGACGTCTGGTCACTGTTCAGATTACAGAGGAATCATTTGTTGATCCACATCAGTCAAAGCAGAGCCACAATCTGTCTCACAGTAACAGCAGCTGTTGCTTTTCTTCTTATCAATACTCTGTTTTTACATCACTTCCTGTCATAGTTGAGCCTCTTTCCTGCTCTCAGCTTCAGTCATCAGATCAAAACACAGCATCAGTGTGTTCAGCTGCACTTCAGTAACCAGCTTACAGTCAGCTGATTTCTGTCCTGTCATGTAAACCAGAAACCTGGTTTCTGTAATGACAGTAGAGGATCAGAGAAACTTGGAGTGCATCTAAATTATCTTATTTGATCATTCCTCCAGACTGATATGTACACAATATCACAGATGACTGACGCTGATGAACATTTTCTACTGAACTTTTTCAGGATATTTAATTAAAATGTTTACTACATTTGGATGGAAACTTGAAGTTAGAGGAATTTGCTCTGCAGAAGTTACTGGAAGCTATCGGCCTGTTTATCTGTAATGTTCAGAGTTTTGACCAATGCTGACAAAAACTAACAGCTGTTCTGATACACATACAAGACAACCTTTAAACAGAATTATTATATAGTGTTTAGCTGTGTCTGTCTCATGTAATACATACAAACCTATAATCAGTGTACAACATTATTATTTTCACTAACAAGGGCCACACCAACAACAAGATGTGCTTAAACAATTTATTAAGAAAACAATAAATAAGCATGGTTTTTGCGTATGCTGACTGCATTTCAGGGAGGCTCGTAGGAAGTCCGCTGTAGCACCCAGGCAGCAACAATAATACAATATAGATAACAGTACATAGACAGGTACATAGATAGACAGACAACAAGGTTGCACATTTGCACAACAATAAATCATTACAATACTACCTATTGCTCCAATAAATACATCATATAATAAATACACATATTGCACATTCCCACAAATGTCCATACAAGGTTCAATAAGGGGATTAGAACAATCAGAGCAGAGCATCAACATGTCAATAATGCACACTTCAAACTGTTTACCTAATCTTATTTATTAATTTAATGGAGGTAGGGACAAATGAATATTTAAACCTGTTAAGTTTGCATGTGGGGGTTCTGTATCGTTTGCAAGATGGTAGCAGTTGGTATTCTGGATTGAGGAAGTGGGCAGGATCGGATAATGCTCTCTGTGCCAGTCTGAGGACAGACTCTTCATAGATGGACTGCAGAGAGGAGTTTTCAGTCCTCCCTATAACCTTCATTGCTGTCTGGACCAGACGATTAAGTTTAGATTTTACCTGAACAGAGAGATTGCCATACCACACCGACATGCCAAACCTGAGGATACTTTCCAACACAGCCTGATAAAACAAGAACATGAGCTTCTAGTCAACCCCAAAGATCCTGAATCTGCGTAGAATGTACAGTCTTTGCTAAAGCTCCCCTTTAATAGGAAGAAACCTTGAGCAGAACCTGACTATCGTGGGTCGCCATCTGCCTTGACTGGTTGGGTCAAGAGAGTGACAAAGTCATCCTAGGAGTAAGATATATGTGAATCTTGGCTGGCCGTTTGGTGGAGAATGATCATCCACCCCCAAAACTGACTTGCATGGTTCTGTCTACTGTGGCCAATCATATAATTCGGACCAAATGATATCATTGGTCAGGGTTTTCACAGAATATTATGAGAATGGAATAATGATGAGTTTTTTATGCCTGGTGGATCTCTCTAACATTTTAGAGTGCCATTACCTCATTAATAGCATTTTAACCTAAACAAAAACATTTGTAAAAATGTAACAAAGGTAAGGGTAGCTTTAATTCTAGTTATACAGTTGGTCTTCCCTTTTAAATTCTAAATTGTCTCTCTGCAAAAGCTGCATTGAAATAGACAATACTATTAAGCTAGCTACGTCAGTCTCCTCTGCCATAACCGTGGACACAGTGATTTTATCACAGCGCCGCCTGGTGGTGAAGCTAGGAATCCCTGTAGGCCTTCCAGAAGGCAGCAGCAATATTTTTTTGGTCCCGTCCACTATATATCGAAACCTGATTGGTTAATTCACCTGTCACTTTGTACATAAACATAGACTGTCATGTCCTTCTGTCCCGGGGCTGAAGTCCTAACCAATGAGCGAGCAGCTCTAAACTCTATTCTGCCCAGAGACAACAAACAGAAACATCTGATTGGATAACTCTGTTTTGATGTTTTCAGGAAAGTAACCCTTTCATTTCTGAAGTAAATTTGATAGAATATAAGGCCAAATAACAATTAGAAGAGAATAATTATAACGATAAAATGAGAGAAATTAAAGAATGAAAGAAATTACATTTTAACATTTGATATGCTGATATGTTTGGGCCTTCTTATTGTTTGTTTAGTAACAATATAATATTGGTCCGGTCACTATTATCGGTACTTTGCTGAGTTTGTTTCTGAAAGACGGAGATTAACGAGCAACACACAAGCTTTGGCTGCTTGGTTGGGGTCTGCACATAGCCTGGGCATCACTGTGGGTCTGTAAGTGTTTCGCTATTAGCTTTGTGTTAGCATGAGAGGTCAGGCAGTTGTACCGCAAGCCTGCATGAAACGCACCTATGATATTTTATGCGCCCAATTTATACTAAATATTTGTAGAATTGGGGCGCGCAGGTGGTCGAGTGGTTAGAGCGCATTCCATGTACGCAGCCGACCCCGGTTCAAACCCCGGCCGGAGGTCCTTTAGTGATGTGTCGTTCACGAACGAGCCGGCTCTAAGAGCCGATGCTTTGTAGTGAACGAGAAGAGCTGATGCCCGTCGGAGAGAGCCGAATCTTCAGCCTCCTGCTCAGCAGTCCGTTTGGCTGAGGATCCATGCAGGCAGGGGCGGAAGTTTACTTTGATGGGCACACCATTCGGCCAATCACATGCGAGGATAGACTAGGATCATACCATTATGTGAAAGAAGGAAGGGGGGCAGACGCTCCAAAGTGTAGTGAAACAGGCCAGATACACACAGCAGAGGCAGAGACAGAGGAGGCTTTGAGTGCAAGCATGTCAATGTGTTCAGTTGTTCTGTGTTCAGTTCAAGGTTGTTTCAGGTGTTCAAAGGTTTGATTAAAACGTTAAACAAAAGTAACTGTATTTTTTTTGTAATGAAAAAATGCATACAAATAAGGCTTTTATGAAAACACTGAATGAAAACTTGCTTACCAATACACAAACCATTCATAATTGCTAAATCAGACAAAAATAGAACGCTCAGAGTGATACTAAATGAAGAGCTGTTTGGGAGCCGTAAAAGCTGGCTCTTCTAAGGGAGCCGAGCCAAAAGAGCCGAATCTTTGCTGCATGTCACACGCCCCCTCTCTCTCCCATGTTTCCTGTCAGTCTAGTGTTAAATAAAGGCGCTTTTCCAGAAAAAATCTTTAAAAAAAATTTTTTTTGAAGAAATTGTGTAACACAAGTAACGCAATATTTGTTAGTTTAGTAACTGTAATGTGATTACTATTGTAGACACTGTAACACATTACACCCAACAATGGTGATGTTACATTAGCTGCGTGTGAAGGTGGACAATGCTGATATTACTTTAGAATAGTTGTGTGGTAACTTGCAACCGATGCATGTAACATTACACATTACTGAGGTGATGTTAGATTGGTTGTATTCTTAACTAGAAATAGACATTACTAAAGGGACAATGGATTAGGATGGATGGATAACCAAGTGGGTAATAGGTGTCTAGTTGAAAAAGCTGGATTTTTCCAAAGAGTGGAGAATAAGACTTTTCTCCATTAAATTGAAATTGATGGAGAATAAGACATTGGCAATGTCTTATTATCCCCATGAGGGGCAATTTGTTGTACTGCCAACAGTAATCAAACACAGCAATACATACATACTAAAGCGATACATACACATGCAACCACAATATACAACAGATCCAAGTGCCCTAATGTTTCAGGGGGGACTGATCATGACAAGCTGTTGATGAGGCCAATAGTGACAGGCACAAATGAGCATTTTAATCTATTGGTCCTGCACTTTGGTACCATGTACCGGCGACAGTAAGGAATCTGAATCTCCCTGATATGCAGCAACTCTGAATGTTATGTGAGCAGCAGTAAAAAATTTAAAAAAAGAAAACATGAGAAGAAGCAGCATTCATGCAAAACATCTTAGAGAAAGCACCTGAGCAGAGAACAGGGGCGGACTGCACATCGGGAGCACCAGGACAATTCCTGTGGCCTGTCGTTCTGGCCTGACTTGAACAGTCAACTTCAAACCTCAAACCTCTGAATGTGAAACACCTACTGTTCAAAACACAGCATTTTTATGCTGCTTTAGTTGCTTCACTTTAAAAAGTCTTAATGAGAGATCTTCTTTATTTCCATCTGGACAATAAATCAGCTCTGATCCTGATCCACTTCTAAGACATCTGGAAGTCTTTTATTGATCAGCAGACATTAGTTTTGTTATTAGAAGAAACACAATGTAGAAACATTTACTGAAAAATGTCAAAATCTAAAATCTGTTGTATATGTTCCTCATATAGTTGAACTTAGATAGTCACATTTGCTTTATTTGTTTCAGATTTAAAATATGCACATTATTTTTTTTTGATGGTTTACTTGGAACATTTATTAACTGGTAACATTTCTTTCCTGTGCTTTGTGGGTGTGTCATCATCATTCATATCTATACAACCAGCAGTTAAATTACTATAGCACACTTTTTTTTTTAGAATGATGCATTTGACTTAAAGAAATAGAACTATGATGTGAGCATACAAAAAGATGGTTTTCCTGTCCTGAACTTTTGCTAAGCTTCATTTAATTTATCAGTGAGGTAGTGATGAAAACGAACATGTTGACTGAATTTCTACTTTTTCTACAGGACTTATATCCCAGTTTATGAAGCAATCATCTCCAAAAGTATTCGGATCTCTTCAGGATCTCCTGCTGTCTACCAGCTGAGACCAAAGGAAGAGAAGTTTGAAACTCTGACAAGAAAAACGGTTGGAGAGAAAAACCTGAACAAGACAAACAAAACCATCTTACTTGTAGGTGAAACAGGAGCAGGAAAATCTACTCTGATAAACACTCTGGTAAACTACACCATGGGAGTGAAGTTTGAGGACAACATCTGGTTTGAGATCGTAGAAAAAGTGAAAAGACGCCGGTCAGAGAGTCAGACATCAGATGTGTACGAGATCTTTGGTTATGAAGATAAAACTCTGCCCTACTCTCTGACCATCATCGATACTCCTGGATTCGGAGACACCAGAGGGATCGAACATGATGTCATCGTTAGTCAAAGATTATTTGACTTGTTCCGCTCAGACGATGGAGTTCATGAGATCGATGCAGTGGGTCTGGTGCTGAAGGCGAGTGATAATCGACTGAATGACCGTATGAGGTACATCTTTGATTCAGTAATGTCTCTGTTTGGAAAAGACCTGGAGGAGAACATTGTCACTCTCATCACACACTCAAATGGAAGAACACCTCAAAATGTTCTGAAAGCTCTTGAAGCTGCAAACATTAAATGTGCCAAAAATGAGAAGAAACAACCTGTTCACTTCCTGTTTGATAACTGCCAGAATGAAGACCGAAGACATGACATAGAAGACTTGAAACATGCTGATAAAATAACAATGAAAGGAATGAATCAGTTCAGTGTCTTTCTAGAAAAAACTGCACCTCAAAAACTGAGTAAGACCATGGATGTTATGAACTCACGGGTCAGACTGACAGCCTGCATCCAAAACCTGCAAGAAAGAATCCAGCTGATTGAACTGAAACAGAGAGTGATCCAACAGACTGAAGAAGCTCTGAAGAAACATGAAGAAGAGATGAAGAAGAATGAGAAGTTCACTGTAGAAGTTGATGAGGTTGAGGAGATTAAAGAAAAGATTGACGCTTGGTGGGACTATAAAGCTGTCACCTGTAACAAATGTAAAGAGAACTGTCACTATCCTGGATGCACATGGGCTAGGGGTCCTGGAAACTGTGAGGTCATGAAAGATGGTCACTGCACTTCATGTACAGGGAAGTGTCCTGCATCAGATCATGTGAAAGAAAACTGGATCTATGTGAACAAGACCAGGAAAGTTAAGAAGACCAAACAAGATATGAAAAAAAAGTATGAAGAGAATAAGTCAGAAAGTGAGAAGAAGAAGAGCCTGATGGAAAATGTTGACACAGTGATGGAAGAACTGAAAGCAGAGAAGATAAAGTTGCTGGATGAGGTCTACCAACATGTTGAACATCTGGAGCAGATCGCCCTGAATGATAATTCACTGTCCACTCATGTCCACTTGGACTTCCTGATTAAGAAGATGAAGGACACAGGAGACACAGAGAAGGTGAAGAAGCTGGAGGAGATGAAGAGTCGACAGGATGAAGGAATCAGAGGAGGGCTGGGGTACATGATGGGTAAAGCACTTATTAAATAAAATGTTCATACAAATGTTTAAACATCACAAACATTATTTCATTATAATCCTTTTAATTACAATGTTGATGTAAAATCTCCATCAGAAAAGAATTGAATCTTCTCTTAAATTTCAGGTGTGTGATTGTGAGAAACAGGAGCTCTGTTGCTGTTTGTTCTTGTAGTTTAATGTTTAATTATGGACGTCTGGTCACTGTTCAGATTACAGAGGAATCATTAGTTGATCCACATCAGTCAAAGCAGAGCCACAATCTGTCTCACAGTAACAGCAGCTGTTGCTTTTCTTCTTATCAATACTCTGTTTTTACATCACTTCCTGTCATAGTTGAGCCTCTTTCCTGCTCTCAGCTTCAGTCATCAGATCAAAACACAGCATCAGTGTGTTCAGCTGCACTTCAGTAACCAAGAAACAAGAAGCACACACCTGCTTTCAGTAGTTGGAGTAGGGGATTATAGAAACCTGATGGACATTTCTCTGCCATGTTCACACAATCTAATTGTTTCTATTTCTTACTTTTATTTTGACTTTAAGTTTTGATGCATATCTTTTGCTTATATTTTGATGGACTTTAAATAGCACTGAGCAATAGTTTTGTTTTATATGTAATATTTTTGACATGTATAAAAACTGTATTTTTGATATTTTTCAGATTTTTGTTTTAATTTACACACAACTGCACAACGCAGGCGAGTGCTGAACTGAGTTTTACCATGCTTACATTACATTTATAACTGACTTCAAATACCTTTATTAACTGTTTTTGGCACTTCTCTTGTTTTTATAATTTTATTATTTTTACTTAGCTTAAAAGTAAGAATTTCATGACATTGTCTGACCCTGTGTTTTTATTATGCATATGACAATAAACGTCTTGAATCTTATGTTAATCATATTATATCTGTATAATCACTGTGGAATGATGCTAAATGCTAATTGATGAGGACTTGGGTTGATTGGAGGTGTGGGAACACCCAAAGGGAGGATTATATGGTTTTGTATTTGCTTCTGTTTGATCAGATTTTCTTCACGTGTATTTGAGTCATACAGCTTGTAATGATGAGTTTAATATTTCAGATCACACAGGCCATGTGGGAAAACTTATATTCATTCGTGTTGTTTATTTTCTAAGCAGTGATATTTGAGTGGTTGCAGTATATTGTGTTATTCTACATGAAATCATTTTTCTGTGAATGATGAATAAAATGTGAGCTTGATGAAATCAGTTTGCTCAGAGTGTCTTCACTGGATCATCAGCTGCTTTCTGAGTCTGTTGAAGCTTCTGCTGAACTTTGTTCATTAAATGTCTGTTTGACTTTATTCTGAGCAGCAAGTCTGACAGAGACTCAAAGAAAACACAGCTCACAGCATCATAATGAACATATCCTGAAGAATATTACATCCACTCTGGATAATGATGTTTTCTGTAGTGACCACTAGATGGAGCCACAGCTGATGTGGACTGAAGGAAACCTGAGCACACTGACCTGATATTACAAGAAGGATCAAGTGTTTAAACTGTGCACACTTCAAGCAGCACTTCAAGTGTTTTGCACTCAACTACAAACTAGAACTGATATTATAACTGATATATATAACTTACATTACATTTAAAATGTTCATTCTTTTAAACTTCAGTCTACAATCTGAACAAGAACATCCACATGGTAGAAAACATGCAAAAATATGTAAATAAATAAAAATATTTACAACAAAAAATCGAATCAATCATCAAACATCCAGTCAGTAATGTTTTGTATCAATAAAGTTAAATTGAATCTATAAATGAGTAATTCCTCATTTTGTCCACCAGGTGGCGACAGAGTCCATGTTGGTCACTGAGCAGCATCACAGAGAAATCACATTTATAAACTATTAACAGTCATTTGAGTTCATTAGTGTTTTACTTTATCATTTAAATCATTTTCTGTATTTATGAGGAATATTTTATATATATTTCTAAATATTTACAGCTCGTTCAGTCATCAACAATCATAATGTGAAACTGAATATTTGCTGTTTTGTTTTTGTTTTTGCTTTAAATTTTTATTTGATATATTTTTGCATTTTTTTTTACAATTTGAATTTTCTTGTTCATATTGTTAAGTCTTGTGTTTGTCTTGTTTGTGTGTATTTAATATCACAGTTGGACAGTTTTACCCAGATTTCAAATATAAAAAGGAAAACAAAGAATAAAACGATTAAGTGGAAAATAATATTTTGTTATTTTTGAATCAGAATTCACTAGATGTAGTTATTTAAAAACCATAAATGTGTTTAATGAAGGCAGTTTATTAACATTTAAATGAGTTAACTTCATGATTGTGTAAAAGATTCATATCTTGTTATTACATTTGTTTAATTACACATAAAAACTCAACCAGAGAAACTGATCATTTATGTGAAAATGAACATAACTGTATTTCTGTACAACATGAGCTGCATATATCTGAATCTGGTGTTGAGGTTTTAGTCATTTAAAAACCTCGACTGTAAAACATTATATTTAATTTAAGTACATTTACACCTGAAGGATTCATTAACTGCCTGGATCTGCAAGAAAGGTTCAAACTATGAAAACTTCTCATACAACTGCTCCATTACAAATAAAAGTGTTAATTTCCTGTAAAATAATTTGGCAAAAAGACAACAAATAGTTTTGATATATTTAAATTTAAAATATTAGTGAAAAAAAAAGACTCAGTGATGACTGATGGTGATGAAGTCTTCATTTACTGGGATTTGACAGAATTACTGAAAAACATTAATATTAAATAAAACATGAAACTAAAATCAAATAAGTAAAAACACAGTTATAATAATGAGAATCATTACATTAATTAATAAAAGCTTGTCATTAAAATCGTGTTGGGGAGGATAAAAACAAAAACATAAAAACAATCAATGGAGAACAAATAAGTTATAAAAACTGAGTCTGCTGGATGATTTGAAGCAAGTGTTCAAACCTGCTAAATGACTCATTTCACTAGATAACGTAAATTACAACAATAAATATTAATACATAGTAGAGTGGTTTACTATAGAGTATAATAATAATAATGGTTCAGAATAAACAATGAAAGGTTTCTATAGAGAGGTTAGATAGTTAATGAACCCTGAAGGAAAGATTATATATTAATGACAGAAATATCTAAAGTACATTAAAGCTGTTAAAATAAAACCATTGAACCTGCAGCATGAGAGTTTGTCCAGCTCTAACAGACAGGCTGCAAAACAATAAAAACAATAATAATTTATTCATTTTTAGGGGTGCTGAGATCAAATTTAGGGGGACTTGAGCACCCATAAAAGGACAAGGACAACAGGCATTAACTCAAAAATGAAGTATAATAATCATAATGTCCCAAAACATTTGTGTAAATAGGAATGAAGTTAGCTAAAAAGGTTTAACACAGAATTGGGTGATAATGAAGTCTATCTCTAAATGTTGCAGACAACAGGAAGGTGAATGAATAAAAACCTGCAGTGAAAACGTTCTGGGGGATTAAATCATATAAACAGTAAATAGAGAACAAATTAATAACAAAAACAGGGTGTGGAAAGTCTACGTGGATGATTTGAAGCCAGAAATGAGAGTCACTTTCCCTCCCTGCTCCTCCTCCTCCTCCTCCTGCCGAGTGGAGAGGAGGAGGAGGGCTCACAGATCTGACGCAGTGTTTCTCACTTCCACTCCCCGCTGCCAGGAAGCCTCACAGCGGCTCGGAAAGCTCAGAGAAACACTCACATCTACGGGGAGAGAGACCCGGAGGACGGGTTCTGGAGGCAATGAGGACGGCCGGGACACAGAGCAGGCAGCCCCGGCACCGGAGCGCACATATGGGCTTAAACCCGGAGCTGTAACCGCGGAGGTTTGTTCTCATTGTGTGCGGAGTGGCGCAGGAGAAAAGGATGCCTCCGCGGCCAAACACAGCCCTCCTGTTACGATCCAAACGCCAGATTATTCCCCGACAGAAAGTGTCTTCTCTGCCCGATCTGACGGACGCTTTGCTGCCGCTGATTCCTGAAGGACACCGTCCACCATGCGGCCCGCTCAGCACCCATGAAAACTCTCAATGAAAACAAGGAGCAGCAGGAGGAGGAGGGGTCTGGCTGCAGAGCCATGGAGGACAAGGAGAACAATCTGAAAACGGCCAGGTTGTGGAGGGATGCCGCCCTGCGCTCCAGGAAGCTGCGGAGCAACCTGCGCCAGCTCACCCTCTGCTCCAAGAACAACGAGATTATCCTGCCGGAGGATATATCCGAGATAGAGGTGCTCAACCTGGGCAACAACTCCCTGCAGGAGCTGCCAGACGGGCTGGGATCCACCCTCAACAACCTGCGCATCCTGGTCCTCCGCAGGAACAAGTTCTCCTGTGTGCCCTGCGTGGTGTTCGAGCTGGGGCAGCTGGTGGAGCTCGACATGAGCCACAACCTCCTGAGGAGCCTGTCTGAGGGGGTGAGCCAGCTGAAGGGCCTGAAGAAGCTCTGCATCAGTCACAACAAGATCCAGTCCCTGCCAGCTCAGATCGGAGCACTGCAGTTTCTGGAGGAACTGGACATCAGCTTCAACGAGCTGCGAGACTTCCCCAGATCCTTCAGCTGCCTCAACAGGCTGCGGACGCTGGATGCAGATCACAACAAGCTGAACCAGTTCCCCCCCGAGATCCTGGCGCTCAGCGACCTGGAGGAGCTCGACTGCTCCGGGAACAAGTTTGAGGTTTTACCACCAGACATCATGAAGCTGCAGCCCATTAAAATCCTGTGGCTCAGCAGTCTCCACATGTCCTCGCTACCTGATGCTTTCTGTCACCTGCACAACCTGGAGAGTCTGATGCTGGACGGGAACAACCTCACAGCGCTGCCGGCTTCGTTCGGCAGCCTGCAAAGACTGAAAATGATAAATCTGTCCTCAAATGAGTTTGAGAACTTCCCCCAGGTGATTTTAAGCATCACGGGATTAGAGGAACTGTACCTGAGCAGGAATAAACTCATACATATACCAGAGGATATCGGGCATCTGGGGAAGCTGGCGAACCTTTGGCTGGACAACAACAACATCACATATCTGCCGGACTCCATCGTGGAGCTGGAGAAGCTGGAGGAGCTCGTCTTACAGGGTAACCAAATAGCCATACTGCCAGATAACTTTGGAAAGCTGTCCAGAGTGAACATTTGGAAGGTGAAGGATAACCCGCTCATCCAGCCGCCGTACGAGGTGTGCATGAAGGGGATTCCTTACATCGCCGCCTATCAGAAGGAACTTGCACATTCCCAGCTCGCTGTGAAGCCGCGGCTCAAACTGGTCCTGATGGGGATGAAGAACGCTGGGAAGACGCGGCTCAGGCAGAGCGTGGTGAGCCGACAGCAGGATGCTGCAGGGATCCAGGGAAGCAAAGGAATCGAAGTCACTAACTGGGTGGCAGATGCGGATCGCTGTCTCACTTTTCTGGTGTATGATTTGTCAGGGAAGCAAAACTACCACCTCATCAAACCATTCTTCCTGTCCCCCGGTGCTCTCTACGTTCTGGTCGTGAACCTTAAAACATATTCACCCAAAAACTTTTACGCCCACGTCGGGTATTTCCTCCACCTGCTCAGTGCCAAAGTTCCCCACGCTGTCGTGTGCCTGGTGGGCACGCACGCTGACCTGTGTGGGGAAGTGGAGCTAGAGGAGAAGAGTCTGGACATCCACAGGCAGATCGGCCTGCAGGAGAAGAGGGACATTCAGAGTCTGAGGAGCCTGGCTCTGCAGGTGGACCAGGCGCTGGAGCAGGGCTTCAGCGTCCGCACCTCCAGCCCTCACGTCCTCTTCTACGGCGTCTCTGACAGGAACCTGCGGAGGAGGAAAGCCCAGCTGCAGTACATGCTGAACCAGCGGCTGCAGATCCTTTCTCCTGTGCTGAGCGTCAGCTGCACAGAGACACAGAGGAACATTCAGAGGCTGCGGGAGAAGCTCATGTCTGTCGCAGACCACAGGGACATCTTCCCAAACCTCCACCGCGTGCTGCCCAAGTCCTGGCAGATGCTGGAGGAGCTGCACTTTAAGCCCAAAGACTTGTGGCTGTCGTGGTGGGACTCAGCCCGGCTGGGCCTGCAGGCGGGGCTGACGGAGGACCGGCTGCAAAGCGCCCTGTCCTACTTGCACGAGAGCGGGAAGCTGCTCTACTTCGAGGACAGCCTGACGCTGAAGGAGTATGTTTTCCACAATCTTCCACGTTTCATCGCAATCCTCAACGTCTTCTTCCAGAGGGACGAGTCCACGCTGTTGGACCGGCTCCTCTCTGAGGGGGAGAGAGGGGACAAAGGCCGGGTGAGTCTGGTGATAGAGGACGAGAAGGGGGAGAACCTCAGGGTCACCCATCTGCAGCATCATGTGGAGGGATTCCTGCAGCACGGCCTCCTGCCCTCCAACATCATCCGCCTGCTCCTCCGGCCGCTCATCCAGACCCAGCAGGACCTCCATCTCATCATGGAGCTCCTGGAGAAGATGGGCGTCTGCTACTGCATCAACAAACCCCGCAGCAAACCTCTGAACGGGGCCACCGCCTGGTACAAGTTCCCCAGCTACGTCAGCAGCGAGGAGCCCCGGGCGGAGGCCTCGGCCAGCGGTGGCTCCGTCCCCCTTTGTCCGCTCTTCTCTGTGGAGCAGCTGCACATCCAGTACAGATTCCCCTTCCTCTTCCCTCCTGGACTGTTTGCTCGCTTCAGCGTGCAGATAAACAGCCACGTGGTTCAGCGGTCGGACGGCAGGCATCAGATCTTCGCCTATCGGGGTAAAGTCCCGGTGGAGATCAGCCACCAGCCCTCTAAAGGGAAGCTGCAGGCAGAGACTCTGTCCATCACCAGCCACGCCTCGCTGCCCAACATCTGGACTGCGTGGCAGGCCGTCACCCCCCTGGTGGAGGAGCTGAACGTGCTGCTGCAGGAGTGGCCCGGTCTGCATTACTCTGTACATATCCTGTGTTCCAAGTGCCTGAAGAGAGGGTCATCCAGCCCACACGCCTTTCCAGGTAAGACCACTTTAATCCCTCATGTCTTGGGTCTGCTTTGAGAACAGCTGACAAAAACTAATTTCAGGCTTTTAAAACTCAAGAAAAAACTGAAGACTGATGTTTTAAAAAGAAAATACAGCAACAAAAAAAGAGAAATGAGCATCTTTTTCAACACAGATCATTAAGTTCAATCCTGCAGATGTTTCATGGTGACAGTAAAATCAACCACACGTCTGGTTCTACTCAGATAAAACTGTTTGTGTGATGAATCCAAACCTAAAATGTCAAACTGAAAAACTTGAGTCGAGTTTGTTGAATAGTGTCAGTCTCCTTTCATTCAGATGTTTTCAGACTGTTTGTGGTCATGTGATCTATAGGTTATAAATATATAGTAATATTATATATAAATACTTTATATCTAACCTCAGACAGCCAGAAACACAAACCTCAGTTACAGTCATTAAAGATTCTATTAATTATTTTATTGATTGGTTGTTTGGTCCATAAAAAGTCAGAAAATGGTGAAAAATGTTGATCAGTGTTTTTCCAACATGACGTCCTCACATGTCTCAAAGATTCAGTTTACTGTCACAGAGACTAAAGAAACCAGAAACTCTTCACATTTAAGAAGCTGAATCAGAGAATTTTGACTTTATTTCTTAAAAAGAAATGATGAATTGATTATGAAAGTAGTCAGAGATTAATTTATTGCAGCTCTAAATCAGAAACAACACAGCTGAAGGCAGGAAAACACAATTACCAAAGAAGGAGTAAAAACCATTTAAAGAAGCATAAAATCATCAGATAATAAAGTTTTAAAGTCTACAGTGAGAATCAGATTTGAATGAGTTTTAAAGACTAAATGATAAATAGAGAAAATAATCAACAGATTGAGTTTGTAGCTCTGCTGTGAAGTAAATCTGAGAAATAGATGATGATGCAGTTTTGTATTCCTGGTATGTCAGCTGATCACATGACTGATCACATGACTGATCACATGACTGATGGACTGGCTGTAAATAAGGAAGCAGAGATAGCCTCAGACACTCTGATGAAGGACAGGAAGCTGAAACATTAGTTAAATAAAGCGCTTTGCTCTTAAAGCTGTTTAACTCTTTAATAATTAGTTTTCTGTCTTTGCTTTTCAATCAACATTTAGTAACAGTCAGTGTGTCTAATGATTCCTCCTGTTCATACTGACCATTAGAAGATCCCTTCATCATGTTTACTGTAATGATTCCTCCTGTTCATACTGACCATTAGAAGATCCCTTCATCATGTTTACTGTAATGATTCCTCCTGTTCATACTGACCATTAGAAGATCATTCATCATGTTTATAATGGAAGTGATGGAGGACTAAACCCACAGTCCTCCTTCTGTGGAAACATGGATTTAAAAGTTGATCTGAAGCTAATATGAAGCTTCAGTCATCTGAATGAGTCAAATCTTCATCTTCAGTGTTTTTAGTATCAAAGTCTTTGTGTTACTATGGTTACAGCACAGCTCAACAGGGAAACACTAAGAGGGAATTTACTGCTGAAAAGACTGATACTACTACTACTACTACTACTACTACTACTAATATTACTACTACTACTGCAAGAAGTACTACTACTACTACTACTACTATTACTACTACTACTATTACTATTACTACTACTACTACTATTACTACTACTACTGCAAGAAGTACTACTACTACTACTACTACTACTACTACTACTACTATTACTATTACTACTATTACTATTACTACTACTACTACTACTACTACTACTACTATTACTGCAAGAAGTACTACTACTACCACTACCAATACTATGAAAAGTACCACTACTACTACTAATATTACTACTACTAATAATAATATTAATACTACTACTACTACTACAAAAAGTACTACAACTACTACTACACAAAGTACTACTACTACTACATAAAGTACTACTACTACTACATAAAGTACTACTACTACTACATAAAGTACTCCTCCTCCATGTAGTCTCCACTCAGTAAACATGTCAGATATCATTGATATAATAACTCAGACTGCTGAAGCTCAATAGAAGCTGATCATCTACTTTAAATGACTGTTGATGTGCATTTTGAAGCAGATGCAGAAACAGGAGCAATGATCTTTACCTGACTGCTGCTTTACAGTCAGACTGGAAACAGTGAACTGGTCCTTTAAACAGATTCAGGAGATGGGAGTCAGCGGCTGAACAAAGGCTGCAGCTCCTGATGTTAGGCTGGACGAGGGGGGGGGGGGGGGGATAATCCTGACGGGGGGATGGAGGAGGATGTCACGGCAGCTTGACCTGCTTTTATTCCTTGGATTGTAGTTTCAGCCAATGAGAACGCGTCGCCCGCCACACACAGAGGCTGATGGGATGTGAAGTTAAAGTCAGGATGGAGATCAAAGTCTGATCCGAGCGGCTAATATTGATTATCTGCTGGTTGAGTCTGAGCTGATCCTTATATTCACAGCTGCTGAACACATGAAATATGTATCTGACATATTGAAATATCAGCTGCAGCTTTCTGACTCTTTATTTTTTAGGAAGCTTCTTGATTCTGAACAGTTGAGCTGATGAGCTTTAATGATTGATCTGATCTGAATGTTGAGGTGAACATGAATCCTCCAGACTACAGTGAAGACGTCTCACTCTGACGGTTATTAGAACTACAGAAACACTGATTGCACAGTGATGTTACAGAGTGGAGCGTCTTCCTTCATAGAGGATCTTTGGTCGAGTACAGACACTCAGAAAATGACTCTGAATTAATTAGAGCTGATTATTGTCAGTTAATTGATGATTGTTGAATAGTTGATTGACAGAAAATGTGTTAATTGATCATTTGATTCACTTTTCAAACAATCATGATTCTTTAGTTTCAGTTTCTCCAGGTTCAGTTTTTGCAGCTTTTCTCTGTTTTTTATGATTATAAACTAAAAGACGTCACTTATCTTAATTAACTAATCGATTAATTGTAAATATCTTTAGCTATTATTCTCCTATCTGATACTAATTGTAGTAAAAATACACAGTTAATGTTATAATTCTAGTTTAGATAATTTGCTTTATGTTATAATTTCCTCCAAAGTTGGCTGAGGAGAAGTAATAATTAATAATAGTAATAATTTGGCACTAATTATAAAGAAAATAATGATAATAATATTGATTTATTATTGGGAACTTCTTAGGAATCGCTGCTTGTTAATTATAATGAATAAAACTTTCATTCACTGTTCATATTTCCATATAATTAATGCCATGTAACATTCTTCTTTGTATTAAATGATGGAAATAATGGAAAATGAAACATGAAATATTAGCAGAACTGTTCATTTAAAACAAAATCTACATTAAAAGGTTTAATAAAAATCTTTGTGAGTTTTGGGGGAACTCCTCCCTCACTCTGCTGTAAGTTTTTATTAAAATAAAACCTTTTTTTAATGCAGCTTTTATATGAAATATGAACATATTCATGCTGAGGCTCTGCAGGTTATTTTCTGTATTAATTAGCAGAAGGTGACGTCATTATATTATTTTTATAGTTGTTTTGTTGGATAAACGGCCTTAAAACACCTAAAATATCACCAAAGACAAAGAAAAGCAGCAGATTCTCACATTTAAGAAGCTGAAATCTGCTTTAAAAAAATGTTTTGCTTGAAAATCTGTAAAACTGAGCTTCTGACGTCGGTTTGAGTCGAGTCTCCTGATGTTTGCAGCTCTGCTCTGATAGAAAGTGAAGAATGTGTTGTGTGTGTGTGTTGAGGTCCGACTCTGTGATGTGATAAAATAGTTTCCGCGTGTTGTGTGAGAGATTACAGCTGTGATGTTTAATGAATCGTTTTATATCCGGGGGGCAGATAGCGGACGCTCAGACGTCTCTTTCTGCTCGGCCGATCAACCGAACCAGGAAACGCTTTGGAGCTGCAGAAAAGAAAACAGCTCAGATTGTATCGCTGTGTGTTTGCAGCCGCGGAGGAATTTCCTCCCAGAGTCACATGATGAGATGAGATGAGAGGCTTTTTCTGCACTGGAGTCTGAAACGGGATGAAATGTGTCTGCTGTGTTGACAGGTGGCTGCAGGGAAATGTTTCGTGTTAATTCAGTCAGAAATGAAAAAGATGTGATTATATTTTATTAACTGTGTTGGATTTATCTGTAGATTTCTACTCCGTCACATTTCAAACTTATATCAGGATCATTTTCATCATTAAACTGATTTACTGAGTCAGAGAAAGGGTTAATGAGGTGTTTCTTAGTGTCCATGTGGTTTATTTAAATTTAAAGGGTTAAAATGTGAAAATAAACGTATGAATAACTTCACACATTCTTTTTTTGTGGACCCAGCATCAAATTTCTGCTTTTAATCCATTTAGAGAGAATATATTAGAGGATTATGGCAAAAATGTCTAAGTGGTGTAACCATAAAAACTTTGTACCAAATAATTCAACTTGCTTAAAAACAGTAAATTGTCAATAAAACACCATATCAACTAGTTTGGCATGATCTTACATTATAACTTTATATTAAATAAAGGTAATGGAATACAATTGTTATCAATATTACATTTACTCTGGTAACCATGGAGACCAGGAAACATTTACATGTTTTAAATGAAGTCATTATTAGTATAAGTCCACTTAAATACACTGTAGGTGATAAAATATGTAATATTTATCATTCTTTTGTGGTTACACCATTTGACATTTTCAAACTAAACGCGCAATCTATTGCACTGTGCACGCTATTTAGTTCCTTTATTTGGGATCTTAGTAAATCAGGCCCTAAGAATAATAACTATAACTATAATAACGATGTGAGCGTCCACACTAATGAACTATAACGTCATAATGTTTCGGCAGCTAATGAAAATAATCTGTTAATGACCCGTTCTGGTTGTAAGTAGAGAAAGGAAAGGAAAGGTGACCCATGTGTGAGCTGATTCAGTGTGATGATCAGAAGTATTTCAGACACTAGTTGCTTCGATGTTTCAGTGTTTACAAACCAAACTGAGCAGATGTTGAAGCGTGATATGCAAAAAGCTCACAGATGAGCAGCTCTTATTGAACTGTGACAGACGCAGAGTATGAGCACTGATATGAAGACTGATGTTTGTGGTTTTTCCTCTGGATGGATCAGAGGACGATGATGTTTGACTCTGAGTCTGAGGACAGTGAGCTTAGTGAGACTTACAGCACAGAGACGATCTGATCTAAACACACAGCTACACACTGTATTAAATATATAAAGTTACTGTATTAAATATATAAAGTTACTGTGTTAAATATATAAAGTTACTGTATTAAATATATAAAGTTACTGTGTTAAATATATAAAGTTACTGTGTTCTTTTAACCTTTGTGTCGTCCTCCCGGGTCAAATTGACCCCGTCTGTTTTGACTGTTCCTTCTTTCCTTCCTTCCGTCTGTCCTTCCTCCCTCCCTCCTTTCCTTCCTTCTTCCTCCCTTCCTTCCTTCATCCCTCCTTTCCTTCCTTCCTTCCTCCTTTCATTCCTTCCTTCCTTTCTCACCCCTTCCTTTCCTTCCTTCTTCCTCCTTTCCTTCCTTCTTCCTCTCTTCCTTCCTTCCTCACCCCCTCCTTTCCTTCCTTCCTTCCTTCCCTCCTTCCTTCCTCCCTCGTTTCCTTCCTTCTTCCTCCCTCGTTTCCTTCCTTCTTCCTCCCTTCCTTCCTTCCTCACCCCCTCCTTTACTTCCTTCTTCCTCCCTTCCTTCCTTCATCACTTCTTTCCTTCCTTTCTTCCTTCCTTCCTTCCTTCCTTCCATCCTTCCTTCCTTCCTTCCTTGACTCGAGGACATCAGGAGGGTTAAAATGATACTCAGAAAAAAACACAAAAAAACAAACAAATAAGTAACACGAACTACAGGAAATATATAAATAGGAACAGTTTAAATAAGAGGATGATGTCAGAGTGAGATACTGACACCTCTAAACTGAAGTAAATATACTGAACACACACACACACACACACACACACACACACACATACACACACACACACACACACACACACACACACATACACACACACACACACACACACACACACACACACACACACACACACACACACACACACACACACACATACCTTAGCAGACGGACCTCTGGGCAGATTCGGAGTCGTGTTTTTGTCCTTTTATGGATGTTTCAGTGAACGCAGCAGACTAAACACTGCAGAACAAAACTCACAGAAACAACCTTCATGAGTCTGAACCACACACACACACACATACACACACACACACACACACACACTCACACTCACACTCACACTCATACACACACACACACACACTCACACTCACACTCATACACACACACACAGACACACTACCACACACACACACACACACACACACACACACACACTCACACTCATACACACACACACAGACACACTACCACACACACACACACACACACACACACACACACACACACACACACACACACACACACACACACACACACACACAGAGAGACACACATACACACACACACACACACACACACACACACACAGAGAGACACACACACACACACACACACACACACAGAGAGACACACATACACACACACACATACACTACCACACACACACACACACACACACACACACTTCTTTTATTATAACATTTCAGAGGAAAAGCAGCAAAGCTTCACATTTCTGCAGCTGGAAGCAGAAGAACTTTAACTTTAACTCATTAAAACTAATAATCACTCTGCTGGTTAACTGACTGCAGCTCTTCTAGTTTAACTTATATTAATATAATAATCTAAGTCACAGTACTTAAATAACCTGAAACATTGAATGCATCACCTCTGGCTGTATTATGCTGTTCTGTTCTGGTTTGTTTGCTGCAGTACTTTCACTGTTTCTGCTGCTCAGCCAGTTTCTGTTAATCCACTTAAAGGATCCGCTGGGATTAAAAACAACAAGTCACACTTTACTCCAGATGGTCAGTGAACGCAGCGCGGTGGGGGGTGGGGGTGGTGGTGGGGGGGGGGGGGGTGAAGTCCAGCCAGGTTTCACTTTGACTCCTGCAGCAGTTCAGTTATTGTTTTATGAGACATGAAGATGAATCAGATGTTTGAAGTGAAGCTTAAATATTAACATGTTGTTTTATTGAGCCGTCAGACAGGAAGTGAGAATAAAAGGTTATCATTGTGTAACATGTAAGAAACCTTTGTTTATATAATAAACTATGAAACATATAAAATCAGACACTGTGAATGAATGAATGATGTTTGGAGAACAGACACAAAGCTGCAGAGACTCATTAAGAAGAAAGAACATAATGACATTATTGTGTGTGTGTGTGTGTGTGTGTGTTCATGTGTGTGTGTGTGTGTGTTCGTGTGTGTGTGTTCATGTGTGTGTGTGTGTGTTCATGTGTGTGTGTGTGTGTGTTCATGTGTGTGTGTGTGTGTGTTCGTGTGTGTGTGTGTGTGTGTTCATGTGTGTGTGTGTGTGTGTGTGTTCGTGTGTGTGTGTTCATGTGTGTGTGTGTGTGTGTGTGTTCATGTGTGTGTTCGTGTGTATGTGTTCATGTGTGTGTGTTCGTATGTGTGTGTGTTCATGTGTGTGTGTGTGTGTGTTCATGTGTGTGTGTGTGTGTGTGTGTGTGTGTGTGTCTATATGTGTGTGTGTGTGTGTGTGTGTGTGTGTCTATGTGTGTGTGTGTGTGTGTAGTAGTGTGTGTGTGTGTGTGTGTGCGTGTGCGTGCGTGTGTGTGTGTGTGTTTTACTACAGAGATAAACTAATGAATGAATGAAAAGGAGGAAACTGAGTCTCAGTGTTTCATCTCTTTCATTTTCTCTTTTCTCTCTTTTTAAAAATGAGCCGACAGTAAATTCTAACTTTACTTTTAATGTCGTTAAAATTAATAAAATGTCAGAAAACGCACAGATGTACAAAACCTGCAGATCAATCTGACATCTGATTGGATATTTATATCATGTGATCGCTGATAAACCGGCTCTTTCTTTCCATTTTAAATCCTTTAATATAAAACATATAACACCTATATAATCATCCTATCCTCCCCTTCCTCCTCTTCCTCCTCTTCCTCCTCTTCCTCCTCTTCCTCCTCTCCCTCCTCTTCTTCCTCTTCTTCCTCTCCCTCCTCTCCCTCCTCTTCCTCCTCTCCCTCCTCTTCTTCCTCTCCCTCCTCTTCTTCCTCTCCCTCCTCTTCTTCCTCTCCCTCCTCTTCCTCCTCTCCCTCCTCTTCTTCCTCTCCCTCCTCTTCCTCCTCCTTCTCTTCCTCCTCTTCCTCTTCTCCCTCCTCTCCCTCCTCTTCCTCCTCTCTCTCCTCTTCCTCCTCCTCTTCCTCTCCCTCCTCTTCCTCCTCTTCCTTCTCTTCCTTCTCTCCCTCCTCTTCTTCCTCTCCCTCCTCCTCTTCCTCCACTCCCTCCTCTCCCTCCTATTCTTCCTCTCCCTCCTCTTCCTCATCTTCCTCCCCTTCCTCCTCTTCCTTCTCTTCCTCCTCCTCCTCATCTTCCTCCTCTTCTTCCTCCTCCTCCGCCTCACCCTCCTCTTCCTCCTCTCCCTCCTCCTCCTCTCCCTCCTCCTCCTCTTCCTCTTCTCCCTCCTCTCCCTCCTCTTCCTCCTCTCCCTCATCTTCCTCCTCTCCCTCTTCTTCCTCCTCTCCCTCCTCTTCCTCCTCTTCCTCCTCTCCCTCCTCTTCCTCCTCCTCCTCTTCCTCCTCTTCCTTCTCTCCCTCCTCTCCCTCCTCTTCTTCCTCTCCCTCCTCCTCTTCCTCCTCTTCCTCCTCTCCCTCCTCTTCCTCCTCTCTCTCCTCGTACTCCTCTCCCTCCTCTCCCTCCTCTTCCTCCTCTTCCTCCTCTCCCTCATCTTCCTCATCTCCCTCCTCTCCCTCCTCTTCCTCCTCTTCCTCTCCCTCATCTTCCTCCTCTCCCTCTTCTTCCTCCTCTCCCTCCTCTTCCTCCTCTTCCTCCTCTCCCTCCTCTTCCTCCTCCTCCTCTTCCTCCTCTTCCTCCTCCTCCTCCTCTTACTCCTCTTCCTTCTCTCCCTCCTCTTCTTCCTCTCCCTCCTCCTCTCCATCCTCTTCCTCCTCTTCTTCCTCTCCCTCCTCTCCCTCCTCTTCCTCCTCTTCCTCCTCCTCCTCCTCCTCTCCCTCCTCTTCCTCCTCTTCCTCCTCTCTCTCCTCCTCCTCCTCTTCCTCCTCTTCCTCCTGCAGTGACTCAGCTTCATGTCCGTCCGCGTTACAACTCGCAGCTCTGTGGAAATGAAGCTCGGCTTGGACATAAAGGAGCTTCTGTGTGTCGGAGCTCAGAGCGTCTGTGACTCTGCTGTTTGTGACAATGAGACTCTTCACACATCAGCTGCTCTCGGTCTGCTGCTAAACACATAAAAAGAGACACGAAGCTGCTCACACTGAGGCTGAGTCACTTCCAGCATGCAGGGTTTAATGGAGGAGAGATGATGTCATCAGTTTAAAGCAGACAGATTTCTGCTGATGCAGCAGATTAAGATATTACTCATAAAGCTGCAGCTCCTACTTATTATTATTATTATGATAAATATTATTAAACCAGTCTCTGTTTAGAAGCCTTCTGATTCTCTCTCCTCTATTTAAAACAAACACACAGATACTAACTTTTAAGGAATTTATTGACTAATACTACGAGATAAAACACAATGTTATATGATTAGAAGATTACAGTTTAAACTAATATTGAATTAACTCCTGAATTAATTTAATACCCAGTTAAGAGCAAGTACAAATTTCTCTCCAATCAATAATAATCAATCAATGACTGAATGCTCCTGAAAATGTCAAATGGTGTAACCACAAAAGAATGATAAATATTACATATTTTATCCTCCTACAGTGTATTTAAGTGGACTTATACTAATAATAATAATAATAATAATACATTTTATTTTTAAGGCGCCTTTCAGGGCACTCAAGGTCGCCTTACAATACAGATAAAAAACAATTAAAAGAGCCAAAAGGGACACATGTAAGTGCAATAAAAAAAAAAAAAATAAAATAAAAAAAAAACAAATACAATCAGAAAACTGCAGGATGGATGACAAATTAAAGTGAGTATGAAAGTTTGAAAAGGTGGGTTTTTAGACGGGATTTGAAAATGGATAGAGAGGTGATGTTCCTGATGTCGGGGGGAAGGGAGTTCCAGAGGCGGGGGGCAGAGCGGCTGAAGGCTCTGGACCCCATGGTGGACAGACGGGCAGAGGGAACAGCGAGGCTGATGGAGGAGGCTGATCTGAGTGCCCGGGAGGGAGTGTTGATGTGGAGGAGGTCAGAGAGGTATGGGGGGGCGAGGTTGTGGATGGCCTTGAAAGTGTGAAGCAGGATTTTGAAGTCTATGCGAAATTTGACAGGAAGCCAGTGAAGTTGTTGAAGAACAGGAGTGATATGATTGATGGATGGAGTTCTGGAGACAATACGAGCAGCTGAGTTCTGGACCAGTTGGAGCTTACGGAGGGACTTGTGGGGGAGACCGAAGAGGAGGGAGTTGCAATAGTCTAGGCGGGATGTAACTAGAGTGTGGACCAGGATGGCAGCGCTGTTGGAAGTGAGGGACGGACGGAGGCGGTTGATATTGCGAAGATGGAAGTAGGCTGACTGGGTAACCTTATTAATGTGAGTCTGGAATGACAAAGAGCTGTCAAGGACGACACCCAGGCTCTTAACCTGAGTGGAGGGGGAAACAGAGGAGTTGTCAATGGGGATGGTGAAACTGGGAGTGTTAGTGAGAGAGGATTTTGAACCAACTAGGAGGACCTCAGTTTTATCGCTGTTGAGTTTGAGAAAGTTTGAAGAGAACCAGGATTTGATTTCCTGTAAACAGACACAGAGGGAGGGGGACGGGAAGGTGGAGGTGGGTTTAGAGGAGAGGTAGAGCTGGGTGTCGTCCGCGTAACAATGGAAATGGATGTTATATTTTCGGAAAATATGACCAAGAGGAAGGAGATAGATGATAAATAGGATGGGACCGAGGACAGAGCCTTGAGGAACACCAGAGGAGAGGGGAGAAGGTTGGGATGTGAATGTCTTCAGCTGGATGAACTGAGTGCGGCCAGAGAGGTAGGAAATGAACCAGTCCAGAGGTGTGTCAGATAGTCCAATAGATGCTAGCCTGTCGAGGAGGATGGGGTGGGAGATGGTGTCGAAGGCCGCACTCAGATCAAGGAGGATGAGAATGGAAGATAGTCCGGAGTCAGCTGCCATCAGGAGGTCGTCGGTGATTTTAAGGAGAGCAGTCTCTGTGCTATGGCGTGGGCGGAAACCAGACTGGAACTGTTCATATAGGTTATTGTTATGGAGATGAGTATGAACCTGAGATGCCACTGCTTTTTCCAGGATTTTTGAAATAAATGGTAGGTTAGAAATCGGACGAAGGTTATTGAAGTTGTTGGGATCAGAACCAGGTTTCTTCAGAATAGGTGTTACAGCCGCGGATTTGAGAGATGATGGAACAGAGCCAGAGGTTAGGGAGGAGTGAATGATGGCAGTTATCAGGGGCAACAGAGAGGGAAGGCATGCAGTGACTAAAGAGGTCGGCAGTGGGTCGAGCTGGCAGGTGGATGTTTTAGACTTCAGGATGAGGTCAGAAATGACAATGGGAGAGGGGAGTTGGAAGCTTGAGAACGGTTGAAAGAGGGGGGCATGAGAAGCCAGAGGAGACGGATTGCAGGATGAGTGAGGGGTCAGTTGCTGGTGGATCTTGCTTATTTTTTCATTAAAAAATGTCATTAAGGAGGTACAGTGTTCTGTGGAGTAGAAATGAGGGGGAAAAGAGTCCGGGGGGCGTAGTGTTTTGTTCAGTACTGAGAATAGGGCCCTGGAATTCCCATCACCAGCACTGATCAGATCTTTATAATATTGGGATTTGACTGAGGAGAGGGTGTCTTTGTAGTAAGCAATGTGGGAGTGGTACATTTCCTTGTGAACAGAGAGTCCAGTTTTTTTGTAGAGCCGTTCAAGTTGACGTCCTTTGGTTTTGAGTTGTCGTAAAAGAGGTGAAAACCAGGGTGCTGAGTGGGTGAATGATACGGTCTGAGTTTTTTTAGGGGCAAGTGAGTTCAACAGAGTGTGGAGATGATCATTGTAGAGGGTAACCAGTTGATCAGGAGGGGAGGAGTAGATGAAACTGGGGAGGCTGTCAATACCTGAGGAGAGAGCTGCTAGGTCAATGTTTTTGATATTACGGAAAGAGATAAGACGTGACTGTTTAGTTTTGGACAGTTTTAAGCTGGAGTTGAATGTAATTAACAAGTGATCAGAGATGGGAAAATCATCAGCGGAACAGTTAAAAGGAGTGACACCAGAGCAGCAGACCAGATCCAAAATATGTCCTTTAGTGTGGGTAGAGAAGCCAATGTACTGTTTGAGTCCAAAACTGTCCAGGCAAGATGTAAAATCCTTGGTAAGAGGCAGATTGAGGTTGTCCATATGAATATTAAAATCACCAAGCAAAATTACATTGGGAAAGAGAGAGCAGATGTGAGTCAGGAAAGCAGAGAAGTCATTAATAAAATCCTTGTTAGGTTTGGGTGGGCGATAGATATTAAGTAAAATAGTTGGAGTCGGACCATTAAGTTGAAGAGCCAGAGTTTCAAAAGATGAATATAGTGGAACTGTAACAGGTAAAACCTTCCAGGTATCGCGGTAGATTATCGCGAGACCTCCTCCTCTGCCGGTGAGACGGGGCTGGCAGGTGTAAACAAACCCAGGTGGTACCGTTTCATTCAGCTGAGAGAAGTCATTGGGTTGTTGCCACGTCTCAGTTAGACATAAAAAGTCATACTTGCGGTCACGGAGGAGGTCCTGGAGCAGTGGTCCCTTGCCCGTAAGGGAACGGATGTTAAATAATCCAATTTTGACGTCGCTGCGCTCGTTGGTGAAGGTGATGTTAGCCGACCTGGCTAGGCTGGCTAATACACTGCGGTCCACTTTCCTACCGGAGTTTGTCGGAGGATGTCGAGTTGTAGACCAGATGGAGTTGATTGCAGTGGAGTCATCGATGTGGTAACTTCGTCTCGAGCCACGGTGGATGTATTTCCGAGGAGGTGGCCGAGCGATGTCAGGGCAGAGATGCTGAAGCAGTGGAGAATCGTACCGGTGGAGCCGAAACTGGAGGAGCTCAGCAGCCGTGTATTGGAGTAGGGCTGACGATGGATTAAATATGATGGACAGAACAATCCAGGCAAGCACAAACCTTACGGCAAGGTTGTGGATCTTCATGTTAAGCCAGAGAGGAGTAACGTACCCGGAAAGCAGTAGGAGTAGGAAGGCGTGGGAGCCCCACAGGTGAGCAGTCCACAGGTGAGCAGACCAGATCTGACAAAACTGACAAGCAGATGGTTTTGATGGGAGAGCCAATGTATAAATCCAACAGCGCCGTGTTTACCGAAGGTAAAATATCTACTGCAGAGTCCATATATCAATTTAATTCGCAAAGAAAATCACAGATAAGGGCCAGTGAGCAGCGGCAGCAAAATGTTTCCTGATCTCCATGGTTACCAGAGTAAATGTAATATTTAGAACAATTGTATTCCATTACCTTTATTTAATATAAAGTTATAATGTAAGATCATGCCAAACTAGTTGATATGGTGTTTTATTGACAATTTACTGTTTTTAAGCAAGTTGAATTATTTGGTACAAAGTTTTTATGGTTACACCACTTAGACATTTTTGCCATAATCCTCTAATATATTCTCTCTAAATGGATTAAAAGCAGAAATTTGATGCTGGGTCCACAAAAAAAGAATGTGTGCAAGTTATTCATACGTTTATTTTATCATTTTAACCCTTTAAATTTAAAATAAACCACATGGACACTAAATAAACATTATAGTTTATAGCTAATTCCAATGGTTAGATAATGTAAACGATAAATGTCGTCATTTTATGCACTAAAGATTATAATTAAACTATAAAACAACAAACCTCCACTACAATAAAATATGTGTTTATCTATATAATCTGTACATATATTGGGTTTTGTATCAGTATCGGCTCCAACTTTCCAGTTTCAGTCAGGTTGTAGTTTTTTTGTCTCTTTGTGTTTTAACGTTACAAACAGCTTGATGATCCGAGCTGAGCGACGTGTTCGGACTCGTCTGGTTGGGTTTCAGAGTGAAGTGAGCTCAGTGTGTGTTTAGCTTCCTGTTTTAGCCTCAGCGTATTTATCTGAGTGTCGGTGAGTAATCTCGTAGAGAGGATGACGATCCTGTTACATCAGCGTGCTGTAAGCCGCGCTGCTTTATCTCAGACATGTGACTCAGACGGCAGGTTCAGGACACGCGGTGATGTCACAGGATCAATGCTGTCATGTGACCTGTGAATTAACTCTGGTGCTGAGCAGAAATCAGCTGTGTTTTTATTCATATATGAAGTTTTACTACAGTTACTAACACACTATATTTCTTTTAACGCTGAAGTCACATGATGTTGGATAATCACTCACAGATCAGTTTGTTACTTTATTAGATCTGAAATAAGTAAACTGTAAACAATCAGCAGCTTTTTACAGTAAATTCTGCTGTAATCACACTTTTATAATGCATGGTGGGTAATTATACTGAATATTACAGCAGGATGCAGTGAATTCAAATTTAACTGTAATTACAAGTAATTACTGGGATTAGTGTTCAGCACCATACTGTCATTTTGTGGTTTGTGGTGGTTAAAGGTTAATACATAAGGCTCAGTGATAAATAAGTGTTGGTAAGATGATGAATTCATAAATCAGTTAAACTAGATTTAAAAGCAGCATCAGGTTTGTTAAAATTTACATTTAGTATTTTTGTTGGTTTTATAGGAGATAAATTCAGACTAAACTCAGCGGCTCCGTAGCAGCAAGACATCATGGACGTCCGAGTTACGCCCAGTTCAATATAATCAATATATTAAAAAAAGATCAATAAGAGAAAACTGGATCAATGTGTAATTAAGGTTTTATTGTTTTAATAATTGTTTTATAAATGGATGAATACAGAAAAAGACCTTAAACAGATCTTAAAAACTAGTTTTAAACGGCATCTTTTATTAGTCAGTATGAACAAGAGGAACGTGGGTCAGTAACTAATAAGTGTTGGTAAGATGATGAATTCATAAATCAGTTAAACTAGTTTTAAAAGCAGCATCAGGTTTGTTGTCATCGTGCATGCTCATAAACATCGTTGATTACTAAGCTGTTTGCTAAGGTACTTGCTAAGGCGGTTGCTAAGGTGGTTGCTAAGGTGGTTGCTAAGGTGGTTGCTAAGGTGTTTCCACTCTCATATCTCAGATGTGATTCAGCTCCAACATGTACGGATGGATGTGAGAAGTTGAACATTTGGAGTAAAGAAGGAGAAAAAGAAGTGAAATCCTTAAAGAGACGGGAGGTAAAACGGTTTCAGAGGCTGAACTGAGCGGCTGCATAAAGGACCAGTAGAAGATAAATAAGGAGATTTTAACTGGAAATCATGCAAAAATATTCCAGTAGAGACACAGAATATAAATATAGAGCTGCAGATGTAAAGAATATGTGAGTTTCTCATAAATGACTCTATGACGCAGCACCTTTCTGGACTTTTTAAGAGTGTTTTTTTAAGTATTAACACCTCTACTGTGACCCGCTGTCTTCCTTTTTAAATAAATAAATGAGTCCGCGCTCACAGAGCTGACTCTTATTAAACTGAAAAATATGTTTTTTCCAGAACTGCTTTCAAATTTCCCAGAAACTAGTCAGATAACCCTCAAAGTCTCAGAGGAGCAGAGATAACAGCAGACTGTGTGAGTGACGCTGATCGTCTCAACAGAGAGAAAGTTGATAAACGGGAGTTAAAATCTTCTCCAGCAGTAAAAGCAGCTGTTATCAGTGTTCAGAGAGTCTGGCTGGATAATAACAGTGTTTATTGAGCCGTCTGCTGACACGCTGTCGGCTGCTTGTGGTGAGCAGACGTTCATCCAGCAGCAGAAAGCTCCTGACTGTGAAGAATGAAACTGATTCATACGACTGTTTTCCACTGAACTCGCTGCTCCTCCTGTCACTTAAATCCTGTCCAGAGCGACATCTGTGTTTTAAAGTGGATCTTTTTTAGAGGTTTTTTTTCCTTCTGTTGAGTTTTATCAGCTCAAAGTGAAACAGCAACATATCAGAGTTTGATCCAATATGATGACACAGAATCTTTGTCATGTGAGAATAAAACTACGCAGAGTCTGATCGAATGAATCATCAGTTAATCATTAATCACAAAGCTGCTGAGAACCATTATTATTAGAGTTCAACTGATATACTATCTGATATACAGTATCTGTGTTTATAGGTCAGTGAGGTTTCTGTGTCCATGTGGTTTAGTTTAAATTTAAAGGGTTCAAATGTGAAAATAAACGTATGAATAACTTGCACACATTCTTTTTGTGTGGACCCAGCATCAAATTTCTGCTTTTAATCCATTTTGAGAGAATATATTAGAGGATTATGGCAAAAATGTCTAAGTGGTGTAACCATAAAAACTTTGTACCAAATAATTCAACTTGCTTAAAAACAGTAAATAGTCAATAAAACACCATATCAACTAGTTTGGCATGATCTTACATTATAACTTTATATTAAATAAAGGTAATGGAATACAATTGTTCTAAATATTACATTTACTCTGGTTACCATGGAGATCAGGAACCATTTACATGTTTTAAATGAAGTCATTATTAGTATAAGTCCACTTAAACACACTGTAGGTGATAAAATATGTAATATTTATCATTCTTTTGTGGTTACACCATTTGACATTTTCGGGAGCATTCAGTCTTACTTTTGGTAAAAAATGGTTTAATGTCATTTCAAATGATATAAAACCAACAAAAATACTAAATGTACATTTTAACAAACCTGATGCTGCTTTTAAAACTAGTTTAACTGATTTATGAATTCATCATCTTACCAACACTTATTATTACTGAGTCTACTAAAACAGCAACATATATTCTTCTTAAATGACTTCAATCATTAAACAGTGACTGATAGATAAACACAGGCAGCTGAACTTGTCCTGACTCTGAACTGGATCGGCTCTCTCACACTAAAATGTCACCTCCGGGTCACCGTAGGACTCGTTTTACTCTCCTGAATGGAGTCGTCTCTGTCAGCAGAACGAAGGTGCAGCTGCTGTGAAGATCTTCTGTCTGACGTTCAGACTCTGAGCTGTGAAATGAAACAGGAGTCAGGTCTGAGGACAGGAAGCAGAAACCTGATGATGATGGAAATCCTTTCATACCAGAGTTACATAACAGCCTCCAGAGTCTCTGTGGACCGAGCCGAGGCTTTATACTGCTCACAGAGTTTGGAAAAATCTGCACAATACACACACACACACACACACACACACACACACACACACAGACACACACACACACTCACACACTCTCACACACACATACACACACACACACACACAGACACACACACACACACACACACACACTCTCTCTCACTCACACACACACACACTCACAGACACACACACACACACACACACTCACACACTCTCACACACACACACACACACACACACACACACTCACACACTCACACACACACACACACACACACACACACACACACTGCTGCCTGAAAATCAAACCGAGTGATTAAATGAATCATCAGATCAGTGAGTAGTGATGAAGAGGAGACTGAACCTTCCTCACATATTTCACTCTGTTAATGACGTCATCTCGCTGTGTTTCTTCTTCTGCGACGGTTTAACGGCACCGACTGGAGGACTAGTTTATCTGATATTCACACCAACAGGAGGAGAGTCATGTTTAGCTGAAGAAGCTTTAAGATTATAAATAAAGTTAAAAATACAAACACAAAGAAACCAGATTAAAATGATGAAAGTTTCTCAGACTGATCGCTGCTCGGCTGCACCACGACGTTTACCTCATTACACAGCAGATGTTAGCAGCTGGAATACACACACACACATACACACACACACACACACACACACACACACACACAGACACACACACACACACACACACACACACACTCTCTCTCACTCACACACACACACACACACACACACACACACACACACACACACACATACACACACGCACACACACACACACACACACACACACACACACACACACACACACACACACATACACACACACACACACACACACAGACACACACACACACACACACACACACACACACACACACACACACACACACTGAGGGGAATGCCGAGGCTTTAAACTGCAGCAGATGTGAGGAGAGTTTCTGGATTTCTGATGATTTTGTAACATCAGAGGAAAGTTTGATGAGTCACGATGATGATGATGATGATGATGATGATGAGGAAAGTGTCACAGAGGAAAGATGGCTGATTGAAACTAAAGCTCAATTAGTTGATCAATAGAGAATGAATCTGTTACTGTTAAAGGAAAAATAGTTTCAGTCACTTTTTAAACATAAAGATGATTTAAATTTTTTAGATTTTCAGCTGTTGGACAAATGAAGACATGAAAACACAACGATGTTGATCTGAGAAAGGAGGAGGAAAGAAAGAAAGAAAGAAAGAAAGAAAGAAAGAAAGGAGGAGAGTAAATCTTCATCTTCAGTGTTGTTAGTAGCAAAGTCTTTGTGTTACTATGGTTACAGCACAGCTCAACAGGGAAACACTGAGAGGGAATCTGATGCTAAAAGACTGTAAATGTGTCAGATATCATTGATATGACTAACTCACACTGATGAAGCTCAATAGAAGCTGATCAGATACTTTATAAACTGGATAAACTACAGACTGGTCCTTTAACTTCCTGTAACCTCGGTGACGTTCAGCCTCTCGGAGCAGAGCCTCGTCTTCTCTGCAGGTTTCCTCTCCGCCAGGCGAACGCTGACCAACCCAGTTATTTTCGGTGGCGTTTCCTCTGCGGTGGAAGTAGGCCAAACATTCCTGAGGAAGCAGCACTGTGACAGAGCAGCTGCTGATCAGGAGATAATAACAGAGAAGAAGAAGTCAGAGTAGATCCTCCGCTGTGAGGAGAGGAAACAGATAAAGTTACATTAGGAAGCAGGAAACAGTCTTCTTAATGTGTGAAACTCTGCTTATAAGTATAAACTCAGTCCTGGAGCAGAACTGACTCACTTCTTATGTTTAGAAAAGGATGAAAACTTTCCTAAAAACCATCTAATAATGTTCTTTATTATATATTTATGTGTTTAGTGGTGGATATGGATTCTATAAGTGTTTGAGGTTTCGGAGGCGAGCGTCTCGTCTCTGCAGAGGAGACGAAGAGCGAGTTCAGACATGTTTGTTGTTGAAGTCTTTACACAGAAACAGACTGACACTGCTGCAGTTGTAGTTCTTTAAAGGGAAATGTAGTTTTAAGGAGTATTACTGTAATACTGCATACTACATCACTCATAATACTGCAGTACTTTTACTTGTAATGGAGTATTTGTACATTACTGTTTTAGTACTTTTACTGCAGTAAAGTATCAGAGTCGTTATTGTTCATTTAGTTTCATCCTCGTTGTCATGGTGATTAAAGTTGTAAATGAGTTAAATGAACTCTGGTGGCTTCAGAAAGGGATCAGATCTACTGCTGTGTGAAAACAACACACACACACACAGATCAGCTGATCTGTGTGTGTGTGTGTGTGTGTGTGTGTGTGTGTGTGTGTGTGTGTGTGTGTGTGTGTGTGTGTGTGTGTGTGTTGGTCTTTTCTGCTGTGTGACCTCTGTGCTGTGTTTGATCTCGGCTGTTTAAACTCTTGGCGTTAATCCTCCGTCTGTCTTGCAGCAGCTGTTCGTGGACGCTGTCACACGTTCAGCTTCGGCCTTCAGACACATTTAAACTCCTCAAACGGTTTCTGAGCCGCGGCGCTCCTCCTGGAACCTGAACCCAGAGACTATTTGTAGAGCAGCTGGAGGCGACGCAGCTCCTGTTTCTGAGCTCGACTGGATGTTTATGTCACATCTGCTGGTGTGAAGACCGGCGGCTCCAAGCTACTGTAGGAACTAGTCAATATTTACATTAGCGACGCATCTGCTGATTGATTCCTGCAGAAATTCAGCCATAAAATAGTAAAACAATGATGTCTAGTTCCTCCTAGAGTTAAAGATGAAGCCTTTAAATGTACAAAACCCCAAATATTCTGTTAATGATCAAACATCAGAGAAGCTGAAACTAGTCAATGTTTTTTCATTTGTGTTTGAAAAATGACTAAAATGATGAATAGATGATCAGATCTGCTTAAAAAGACATGAGGAGCAGCAGTGAGTGGAATATATTTCATTCATAGATTAGAGCTCGAGGAGACTGTGACAGATATTTTACAGTTTTTTGACATTAAAGACCAAAAGCTTGATTGATTAATCAAGGGAACAATTCTCAGATTAATCAGTAATCAAAAACTGATTGTTAGTTGCAGCCGTAAGTTAATAATTACCATCAGATATCAGTTACAGGACAGACGTCTTTGTCTCAGATGTTCAGTTTACTGTCAGAGTAGATCTGACTGGATGTTTCAGGCTTTGAGTTAAACACAAACAGCAGTGAACTCTTTGTGTTTTATAAGAGAGACAACAGCTGCTGTGAAGTGAACATGAAGCACTACGAACCTCATTACACCTGAGAGGGCGGCCATGGTGTGAACGAGGAGGCGTGTCCGCCCCCCCCCCCCCCAACCCTAAACCTACCCCCCCCCCCCTAACCCTAACCCCCCCATGACCTCATATCCAGGTTCATCTCAGGCAATAACTCGCTGCAGTATTACAGCTTTATTTATCTCTAACAGCTTCACTCATTCAACGACAGTAACAGACGTTGTAGCTTCTGTATTTATAAAGATATGAAATAAGATAAGATGCTTTTATTGTTACTGTACTTCAAATACAGTGACATCGCTAAGTGACATCACAGCGGTGTTTAGACATTCATTCATTCGGCAAAACACACAATCAATCACAACCCTTCATAAAACTATACAACTAAACAAAGACAGGTAAATAAAAACAAAGTGCTGTGAATATTACACTAGTATATAAAGCACAGGTATATAATGGTTGAATGGTCACAGTGTGTTTATTGACCTGTAGATCAAAGTAGTGAGAGGAGTCTTTTATAATGTAAAGACATCTCACAGTGTCACAGGTTATCATACTGCACTGTTCCTCGTTGTCGTTGTTAATGTTCAGCGTCCTTCATTATGAGCCAGGTGTTATAAAAGTTATAAAAGTTTGATTTACTGTCATCAGACAGAGAAAACTTAACCTGTCAATCAAATCGTGTTTAATCTCACTGCATCGTGATCGGAGGATGAATCGTATCGCATCAGTAGTTGCTGCTCATGTATCTTTAACACACCTGAACACACACACACACACACACACACCTGTACACACACACCTGTACACACACACACACACACACCTGAACACACACACACACACACACAAACCTGAACATACACACACACACACACCTGAACACACACACACACATACCTGAACACACACACACCTGAACACACACACACACACACACACACACACACACACACACCTGAACACACACACACACACACACACACACACCTGAACACACACACACACACACACACACACCTGAACACACACACACACACACCTGTACACACACACACACACACACACACACCTGTACACACACACACACACACACACACACACACACACACACACACACCTGTACACACACACACACACACACACACACCTGTACACACACACACACACACACACACACACACACCTGAACACACACACACACACACCTACACACACACACACACACACACACACACCTGAACACACACACACACACACACACACACACACCTGAACACACACACACACACACACACACACACACACCTGTACACACACACACACACACACACACACCTGTACACACACACACACACACACACACACACACACACACCTGTACACACACACACACACACACACACACACACACACACACACACACACCTGTACACACACACACACACACACACACACACACACCTGTACACACACACACACACACACACACACACACACACCTGAACACACACACACACACACACACACACACACCTACACACACACACACACACACACACCTGAACACACACACACACACACACACACACACACACACACACACACACACACACACACCTGAACACCCCCCTAATCCCCGGCAGGCAGCAGTGGGTGAAACGTCGCTCTGAGGTGGATCAGATTTAGTTTTTCTGGTAAATCTCTTCGCTGTGACGTCACTGATCCGAGCTCACACATGATCTTTTGTTCTGAGCTCAGAGTGACCTCGTTATCATCATCATCATCATCACCATGACTCCTCTTCCTCAGCACGGAGGATCAGTCTGTGCTGCGTCATCTCTGCTGTTGCAGCTTCTGGACTGCTGCACTTTTTTATTTTAAATAATTAAACACTAAATGTTAAATGTGACTGCAGCAGAGAGAAAGAGGAAGTCTCTAAAAGTTCAGATATTTATATTAATAATCAGTTTATAAACAGTAATAAATGGTTTATAACTCACTTTAATGCTGTCAGCAGATATAAATGTTTATTAATGTTATAATAAATGTTTGCTGCTGTATAAACTAATAATGAAACAGCTTTAATAATATAATATGTCTTAATAGGAGAAGTTAATAAACACTTAAACATGTCTTACTATCTGATTATAACCACATTATGTGTTATAAACATGTATGAACTGTTAAGATTCTGATTATTAATGATGAGTTAATAGCATCGTTACTATTAGTCAGTTTATTGGTTGATTTATTAAAGGAAACTAACAGCTGATTTATTTCAGTGTTTCATCATCATTATAATCACTGTTACATCAGACCCAAACACAACAAGGAGGTGCTGGTTTTAATGAGAGCTGCAGCGATCAGTGGATTAATAAGATGCTCTAACCTTTATAACCTAATTAATTACTGATCAGAACATCAGCAGCAAGTAAAGAATGAAGAGAAACTTTATTATGAGACGTTAAACAACACGTAAATGTGCTGCTGTTGTTTATACGTGTTGTTACCATAGACTGTATATAAAATAACATCCGTGACGTCACCCATTGGTTTGTGGACTGCTGCTCGGAGGCCAATAGTATCGGATCTGAGCAGCGCCATCTTGAAAATTTCAGGTGCATGCTGGGAAAAATAAAAACAGGGATTCTACTTATATGGGCATCAGGAGGAGCATGAGGCGCCCTCCTGAACCTGTGAACCAATCAACCTGTCAATCACCACGTAGCCACGCCCTAATGCATACCCTGCTTTATCGTCACATATAAAATCAGGGAGGCCAAAATGTCCCAAATGAACATCATACTGCATTGAAGAAGGCTTTAAACTAGCGATTGAGACCATAAACACATTTTGAAAACGTTTACTGAGGTTAGAAATCAAGTGAGAAGTTGGTGAATTCTCCATTGACTTGTATAGAGACGGAAGTCCTTTTGACACCAAAACGGTCGCCCCCTGGTGGCCTTTTGATAGAATGCAGTTTTAAGTTACTTCCTCGTTGGCCTCATTTCAGAGGACCAGAATTAAACACAGAATTCTTTGCTTTTCTTTTGCAGACGTGACTTAAACAGAATATTTAAGTTTTGTGCTGTTTATCGGACAGAATAAGATATTTAAAGGCGTCTTTGGGTCATCTTTCTCTACTTTCTGACATTTTATTGACAAAACATGAATCAGATCTGCTGTGAAAACAAACATCAGTGACGGATCTCATCTTTGTTTTATCTGTTTTTGGACAGAATTATTTTATTGGTCAGATATCTGAGAGTGTTCTCTGATGTCTGTGATGAGTGGATCCGTTTAGGACTCATTAGTCAGAGTTTTAAAGCCTGTAAACTGAGATTATTGGTGTGAAGAGACAGCGAGCAGCACAGAAGTCACTGTAGTACACTTTGTTCTCTGCTGGTCGGCTTGGCTGCGGCTCAGATTCCTCAAACTCCTTCAGTTCCTCCTCCGCCGGTCAGACGGGAAGCTCACAATAGAACAGGAAGTGAAATCTGGATGTTTGGAAACAGTTTGTGAATGAGCGCTCGGCCAGACTCCTGCTACTGCTTTCTCAAGAAAAACAGAGAAAAATGCAAAATCCCGGCGGGAGTTTCCTGGAGAGACGGGAAAGAGAAGTGAGTGGCTGCTTCCTTTTATGGCAGCTGATGATTCGTCTACCTGCTGATGGAGGAGGAGGAGGAGGAGGAGGAGGAGGAGGAGGAGGAGGAGGAGGAGGAGGAAGAGGAGGAGGAGGAGGAGGTGTGTACATTCCTGCTCCTTGATGTCAGCTGTTTCTGTTACTGCTGGACTCTGAGGAGGAGGAGGAGGAGGAGGAGGAGGAGGAGGAGGAGGAGGAGGAGGAGGAGGAGGAGGAGGAGGAGGAGGAAGAGGAGGAGGAGGAGGAGGAGTTATTAGGCTTTGACCTAATTCAGGACACACAGTCGGATGTTTGAGCCGTCAGCTGATTCCAGACCTGAAAAAACACAGAGCTGAGAAACCGATCAATCAATCAATCAATCAATCAATCAATCAAACATAATTCATATAGAAGCTTTCATACAGTTTAATGTTAAAGTGTTTCACAGCTGATAATAAAACAGAAGTGACGACATGAAGAAAAGGAATAAAAACAAAGAACAGATAAAAGACAAATTGAGACCAATGAATGTAAGAGGAAATAAAAAATGTTTAAAAAATGTGAATAAAATAAGTAAAAAATAAATAATTAAATAGATAAAAGAATAATTGAATAAATAAGTAAAATAAGAAAGAATAAAATAAAAGCCTTCATTAAAAATTAGAGTTAAAAAACAAAATAGTATTATATATATATATATATATGTACTATATATTATATAGTACAGTTAAAAACAAATACTATGAAATAATTAAGTTCTTAATTAAAAGCCTCTGATGATGATGAGGAGGAGGAGGAGGAGGAGGAGGAGGATGATGATGATGAGGAGGAGGAGGAAGATGATGATGATGATGTTGAGGAGGAGGATGATGATGATGAGGAGGAGGAGGAAGATGATGACTGCATCCTGCTTCCCTCCAGCAGAACAAACAGCAGCACAGATCAATGAGCTGTAATGGTTGAACTGGTTAAACTGGGCGTGTTTCATTACATCAGCAACAAACCTGAAGCTCCGATTACAGAGTGAGACGAACCCTGAGAGCAGCGTCTGACTTCACTCTGCTTTACATACAGACACTATAATAATAATAATGATAATAATAATAACAATAATAATAATAATAATAATAATAATAATAATAATAATAATAATAATAATAATAATAATAATAATGATAATAATAATAATAATAATAATAATAATAATAATAATAATAATAATAACAATAATAATAATAATAATAATAATAATAATAATGATAATAATAATAATAATAATAATAATAACAATAATAATAATAATAATAATACATATTTATATGAATAGTGGAGCTAAAAACAGAAGAGAACATCACTCTGCTTTATTTAATCATCAGACTCATTATGGACAGTTTTGTGTTTTAAAGGATGAAATTAATTTATTTCTCTGTTATTTTATTTTTTAGTCGCTGAAACGAATAAAATATAAAAACCTGGTAACGAGTCAGATTCATGAGCTCATTAAATGTTTTAATCTGAGAACACGCAGAGATTTAAAGGCTCACCCTAAAACCCTTAATACTGCAGTACTGTTACTGTAATACTGCATACTACATCACTATAATACTGCAGTACTGTTACTGTAATACTACATACTACATCACTATAATACTGCAGTACTTTTACTGTAATACTGCATACTACATCACTATAATACTGCATTACTTTTACTGTAATACTGCATACTACATCACTATAATACTGCAGTACTGTTACTGTAATACTACATACTACATCACTATAATACTGCAGTACTTTTACTGTAATACTGCATACTACATCACTCATAATACTGCAGTACTTTACTGTAATACTGCATACTACATCACTATAATACTGCAGTACTGTTACTGTAATACTGCATACTACATCACTATAATACTGCAGTACTTTTACTGTAATACTGCATACTACATCACTATAATACTGCAGTACTTTTACTGTAATACTACATACTACATCACTATAATACTGCAGTACTTTTACTGTAATACTGCATACTACATCGCTCATAATACTGCAGTACTTTTACTGTAATACTGCATACTACATCACTATAATACTGTAGTACTTTTACTGTAATACTGCATACTACATCACTATAATACTGCAGTACTTTTACTGTAATACTGCATACTACATCACTATAATACTGCAGTACTTTACTGTAATACTGCATACTACATCACTATAATACTGCAGTACTTTTACTGTAATACTGCATACTACATCACTCATAATACTGCAGTACTTTTACTGTAATACTGCATACTACATCACTATAATACTGCAGTACTGTTACTGTAATACTGCATACTACATCACTATAATACTGCAGTACTGTTACTGTAATACTGCATACTACATCACTCATAATACTGCAGTACTTTTACTGTAATACTGCATACTACATCGCTCATAATACTGCAGTACTTTTACTGTAATACTGCATACTACATCACTATAATACTGCAGTACTTTTACTGTAATACTGCATACTACATCACTATAATACTGCAGTACTTTTACTGTAATACTGCATACTACATAACTCATAATACTGCAGTACTTTTACTTGTAATAGAGTATTTTACATAGTTTTTAATGCAGTAAAGGGTTTAAATGAGCTTCTTTGTCTCTGATGCAGCAGCAGCAGCAGCAGCAGCAGGTTAACATGTGGGAAGTGAAAGCAGGTCAGTCTGTCTGCAGCAGATAAACCCAGATCAGAATATTATTGAGCTCCTCATGTCCTGAAAAAGAGGTTTATTTATTAAGTGATGTAATCCAGGAGCCGCTTACAGCAGCTGTCACTAAACTCACTTCCTGTTTGAGACAGAGGCTGAACTGAGGCGCTGCACAAAGGACGAGGAGACGAGAAATCAGGAGGTTTTAACTGGAAATCATGCAGCGATACTCCAGTAGAATATAAATATAAATATAAATCTAGAGCTGGAGTCTTATGAACGTTAACATTCAGACTCTGGAGCGTTTCCAGCTGCTTGAGTCTTCATGTGATTTTAAAACACATGACGCAGTTTATTAGTGAGCTGAGAGAAACAACAGAGATCATGTTGACTCTGCAGTGGTGTGTGTGTGTGTGTGTGTGTGTGTGTGTGTGTGTGTGTGTGTGTGTGATGCATGCGCTGTATCGACGCTGCTGCACTCACACTTCCAGGTGCAGCTTATCGAGGTATTTTTAGGTCACACGGACACATGATCGTTTACCTTTCACTGTTCCTCTGATCCTCAGAGTGTCTGCTGGGTCGACTTTAAGCTTCCTGTCGTCCTCCCGGGTCAAATTCACCCCGTCTGTTTTGACTCTTCCTTCTTTCCTTCTTTCCTTCCTTCCTTCCTTCCTTCCTTCCTTCCTCCCTTCTAGACTATCAGTGGTTAGTAGACGATATCAAACAACATAAAAGACCAAAAACAAGCTTTTATATCTAAAAATGCTCAAAATTCAGAAACTAAAAGTGAGAAATTCAGAAAAACGTTTTTATTTTCCATTCTGATTATTTAGGCTCATTTTGTTGGTTTTACGTCATTAGATCCAGTTATTATATCTTCATTTTGTTTATGTTGAGTTATTATGAATCTGAAACTTAAATAACTTCGTTCTTCTTCGTCTGTAGTATTCTTACATGTGTTTGTACTTCAGTGATTTCTTAACTTCTAACAGCATTAAGTCCATACTTCTTTACTTGATGATGAAAATAGGTCACTGTGTGTGTGTGTGTGTGTGTGTGTGTGTGTGTGTGTGTGTGTGTGTGTGTGTGTGTGTGTGTGTGTCTGTCTGTGTGTGTCTCTGTGTGTGTGTGTGTGTGTGTCTTGGCTCTCTCTGCATTGACTCAGGAAGCATGTTTGAATGTCTGGATGTGAGAAGTTCGTTGACTCGTGAAGGTTGCATGAAGTGTAACAGCTGTGTGTGTGTGTGTGTGTGTGTGTGTGTGTGTGTGTGTGTGTGTGTGTGTGTGTGTGTGTGTGTGTGTCTGTCTGTGTGTGTGTGTCTCTGTGTGTGTGTGTGTGTGTGTGTGTGTGTGTGTGTGTGTCTGTCTGTGTGTGTCTCTGTGTGTGTGTGTGTGTGTGTGTGTGTGTGTGTGTGTGTGTGTGTGTGTGTGTGTGTGTGTGTGTGTGTGTGTGTGTGTGTGTGTCTCTCTGCCCTCAGCGACGACTCTCAGGCTGCTTCACTGTTTATACTCAGAGTTTATGTTCATATGTTAAAATGATCACAAAGAATAATAAGTGGAACAAAACAAGCACAAGAGTTTAATGCTGTAGAGAAACTGTTAAGATCAGATCAGATATTCCTTTATTCCCACATTGGAGAAATTTACATTATAACTGCAGCAAGTAAACAGTAAAAATAAAAAGAATAAAGATAATAATAATATTATAATAATATAATAATCATTTAGCTGTAATCTGGTACAAAGCATCTTATCTGTCTTTTCTTTTTATATTAATGTATTTTCTACATGCTCCCTGATATAAATACATTAAAAAAGTAATAAATAATAATACGTAAGTACAAACGTTATAATATAAAAACAATAGTAGTAAAAAATAACATCATGTACCAGAGTATGTTGAATGATCAGATACATGAATTTATTATTGTTATTGCTCATCTAACTACTGATATTACAGTTATTTACAGTAAAAAGTGCAGTTTGTGAGGTTTACTGGGACAAAAGAAAAAAGAAAAACAAAAGAGCAATAAATCAACTAAAGACAGGAAACAGTGAAAGATAAATAATAATAAATGTGAAATAAAACGTTTAAAACAAACAAACACGCAGATTAAAGTGAGAAACCTGACAGACTGAACTCAGGGTGAAGAAACACTCTGATCTCTGTTTCCAGTCATCCATCATTACTACACACATACACACACACACACACACACACACACACACACACACACACACGCTGTTGACACACAGCCAACCTGTATTACTGGTGTAAAAACAGAGCAGTTTGCGCCCCCTGCAGGTTCTCTGTGGCATTACACTGATCACTGTGCTGCTGGTATTCCCACAACACACACACACACACACACAGGTCACATCCTGACCTCTGACCCTTTAATCTGCTTTTTATTAATAAACTATAGATTCATCCTTCAGTCAGACTGTAAACGGACGTGAGTTTAATAAATATGAAGAATGGTGAAGATGAAGATTATTTTTTAATAAATCTGGGTCAAATTTAAAGGATCATTCTGCTGATTTGTTTTCATGTTTGTGTATAAAAATCTGATATAAGTTTTTAATCCAAAAACTATTTTAAAAAACTGTAGTATCAGTAGAACAATATCAAACTCCAATGTAACTCTACATCATTTTACCCTATTTTATTATTTACTACTATTGTTTTTATTGCTTGTGTATTTACTATTTATTATTCTTTATTCTTTCTATGTTTTACTCTCCACTCTGCTGCTGCTAAAATGTAAATGGACTCATCAATGACTCTGATTGAAGAACTGATCTCTGTGTTTCATTGATTGATGAACTGATGAAGTGATGAAGTGATGAACAGATGAACTGATCTCTGATCTCTGTGTTGCAGGGGAGCTTCTGAGCCAGCCTCGGCCCGACGGTCTGACGGAGATCATCTGTCCAAAGAACGGCTCTGAGCGGGTCAACGTGGCTCTGGTTTACCCGCCCACGCCGACCGTGGTCAGCCCCTGTCTGAAGTGAAGGGGGGGGGGGGGGCAGGACTCCCTCCCACCGGCCGGGCTCACCTCCTCTTCCTCTTCCTCCTCCTCCTCCTCTTCCTCACCCCCCCCCCCCACCTGTGACCCTGCAGCCTGCTGCCTCGGCCGAGCTGCAGCACGGCTCACTGCTCCACATGTACGTTTCTACTACAAACTGAAACTCTACTTTCATTATTAACTTTATTTAAAGAGAACTTAACCCGGACCCAAAATCCAACTTACAAAGCTCTTCTCTCCTCCTGCAGGTAGTCCAGCTCCAGCAGCCGGTTCATCAGTAGCTCTGCATCTCTTCTGACCCGCGACGCTTCACAAGTTCTTCAGAGTGTTTTAAAAATCTCACCGTCAAAGTTTTATTCACTTTTTTTGTTGTTTTTTGAATGAAATCTTAACGTGTTCAGAGTCTTAAAGCTGAAGGATAACAGAGTCGTCTTTAACACTGATGAACTTGTTCCATCGTGGGTCAGATTCCTGCCAAGTTTCACCTGATCAAACAAACTCTCTGAACATCAGGAAGATTTTTTACTGGACTGAAATATTTTGCAAAATGTTTTCTGAGACTCGTTTCTACTGAGTGAGGACAGCGCCACCTGGTGGACACCTGGTGGACTGAAGACTGTTTCTGATTCACACCTGTAAATATTCTCTGTGCCTACTTCACACAGTCCAGTGCAAACTACAGACTACAGACTACAGACTAGACTACAGACTAGACTACAGACTACAGACTGCAGACTGCAGACTACAGACTACAGACTAGACTACAGACTGCAGACTAGACTACAGACTAGACTACAGACTAGACTACAGACTAGACTACAGACTACAGACTACAGACTAGACTACAGACTAGACTGCAGACTAGACTACAGACTGCAGACTAGACTACAGACTAGACTACAGACTGCAGAGCTGCTCATCTTCGGCGCGCTGCGACCGTCAGACCGGCTTCAGTCTGTAGCCAGGAACAGGATGTGGTCATGGTTTGGTCGCCATGGAGACGAATCAGAGCAGCATCCAATGAGAGCGCAGAGGAAAGACGAGGCAGCATATCATTAATTCATTAGATACATTTTAATGCAGAACGGGAAGACGCAGTGACATCACGTCACCATGACAACAGATGTCCCGTCGCAGCCAGCAGGTCCATGTGGGCCCATAAGGGTTAAATCTGGGCTGTAATATGAGTCCCAAGTGGGTTTATCCTCAGTTTCCATGGTGACCCTACGTGTGTTTGCCTTCAAGTGGGTTCTGACTGGTTTCTAGTGGAGCCCAACTGGGTCAGACCCATGTAGACTCCATATGTTTGCCCATATGGGGTCTAAGTGGGATCAGAATGGACCTTAACCTCCTGAGACTCTGCGTCCTCATACAGGGACGTTTATATTATATTTTGGGTTTGCTGGACTTTATGCTTCATTCTGCTTCACTTTGACCTGTTGTCCTCGTTCATTTACAGGCTGTTTGTGCCCCCTAGTGGCAGAAACAGCTCATTACAGTATAAAACTGGATGACATCATCTTGGTGAAGTCATACTATTAAAGATTAAAAAGGCAAACAAAAGCTTTCAGGAGGTTATTAAATGGCCCACATGGCAGGGGTGTCAAACATACGGCCCGCGGCCCAGAACCAACCCACCAAAGGGTCCAATCCGGCCCACTGGATTAGTGATTCCAGTTTTTCTGCTTCAGAGGTTTTTTTCCAACCTGAGCAGAAAACAATGAAAACATGTTGCGATCATATTTAAAACCTTCATATGTAGAACATTGTGCAGAATGTTAATACATTAATACATTTTTTTTTACTGGTACGGCCCACCTGAGATCACATGTGGGACCTGCGAAATCTGCCCAGTTTGAGCCCAGTCAGTACCAACATTAACCCACATGGACCCACATGGACCTGCTGGTTGGGGCAACATGATGGGTTCATCCTCATATCACCATGACAACAGTCTGGGACTAAAGACTAAAGCAGGGACGGGAAGTCTCGTAGTCGGCACTGGATCTGGATCTGAAGCGGTGAAACTCACTTCCTGTTCAGAGTTTCCAGCCGTTTGATAAACGTGTAAAGTTTTAGTTTCTACTCGTAATCCATGAAATCACTCACAGAAACCTCGTTAATCAGCGGGTTGATCGTCGTTATTCAGCTTTCAGACACTTCATTCTTCAGTTTTTACACCTTTTTTTGGTCCAATGTTACACAAAACATGACGATTTCAATTCATTATTAATTCATTAAATGTGAAGAATGCAACTAAAATGTTTAAATGCTGATTTTTTTTTAATGTTTTGGAATAAATATGGATCAAAAACTGCTTAAAAAAAGAAATATTTCCACGTTTGTAAGTTCTGGGTCACACGAGGAGACGTTTAAAGTGTTTTTAATCCTATGAAATGTTAAAATGGGTTAAATGGGTTAAAATAGAGCCTGAGCAGTATGTGAGGGTTGATCTCAGATATTTATCTTCTTAGAAACAGCGACGGCTTCACATCTCACACCTGTGAAGTCGTCACTGCTTCTTGGATTTTAACTGTATATAAAAGAAATAAGGAAAAGCTGTCAGATGTGTGTTTTTTGGTTCTTTCTCCACTTCCTGTGCTCTCGGATCGATTTTTCACCTTTTTTTTTAAAGAAGGAAAAAAAACGTGCTTTTTTTCTTTCTGATGTAAATAATAATAATATCTTTATTTTTGTATGTTGACACGAGGAGGCGTGTCTCTCTCCACTCTTCTTAGCTTTGACTTTATTTACAGTGCAATGTGGTGCATGACTCACCGAGAGTGCACACGGGAGGTGTTTTTATAAATATAAATATAAATATATAAATATGTAGCTGGATCAACATCTCACATGAAAAACAACCAAATACAAATAAACCAATAACTGGCTTTAGTACCAGTCACTGAGTCCTGTGTTCTTTATTTATTCTGGTGTGTGTGTGTGTGTGTGTGTGTGTGTGTGTGTGTGTGTGTGTCTGTGAGTGTGTGTGTGTGTGAGTGTGTGTGTGTGTGTGTGTGAGCGTGAGTGTGTGTGTGTGTGTGTGTGTGTGTGTGTGTGTGTGAGCGTGAGTGTGTGTGTGTGAGTGTGTGTGTGTGAGAGTGTGTGTGAGTGTGTGTGTCTGTGAGTGTGAGTGTGTGTGTGTGTGTCTGTGAGTGTGAGAGTGTGTGTGTGTGTGTGTGTGTGTGAGTGTGTGTGTCTGAGTGTGAGTGTGTGTGTGTGTGTCTGTGAGTGTGAGTGTGTGTGTCTGTGAGTGTGTGTGTGTCTGTGAGTGTGTGTGAGTGTGAGAGTGTGTGTGTGTGAGTGTCTGTGAGTGTGTGTGTGTGTGTCTGTGAGTGTGTGTGAGTGTGTGTGTGTGTGTTCTGCTGGATATGAATAAAGTTCTCTATTGAATATAATTGGTCACTGATCGTCTTTAAACAGAACCAGAACCTCCTCGTCTTGGTCATAAGAAGAAAAAGGAAAACTAAATAAATACCATATAGATGTAATTAAATTGAAAATAAAATAATTGAAATTAAAAATTAAATATGTTACATGCATCCATTTAGTTTTTTAATGATAGAATATGTTACACTAATTAAAAGTAAAACGTTTTTTTTTTTAAATCAAAGAAACAAAAATGATTAAAATAAAACATCTACATTGTTTATATTTATGGTCTGTTACACTAAACAACAGCTCTGCTAAATATATCATATATATACATTTATGAAGTTTATATTATTTTTATATAGTTTTTGTTAACATACAAATAATTCAACTTGCTTAAAAACAGTAAATTTCTCAATAAAACACCATATCAACTAGTTAACACATGATCTTACATTATAACTTTATATTAAATAAAGGTAATGGAATACAATTGTTCTAAATATTACATTTACTCTGGTTACCATGGAGATCAGGAAACATTTACATTTTGATGACCCAGTGTCCAGGTGGTGTAACCAGTATTTCAACATATGATTATATACAGAAAAGTTAATGTGAACTAAACTGTGGAATAAATACAATACAATATGTATATAAATATATAAATGTTTTACTAACTTTTACATCATTTATTAAAATGTATTTTTTTTTGTTTTTTGTTTTTAGGATATGTCATTATACTCAATATTGACAAAACGCTTTGAAATGTAAATATAGAAATACACCAAAAATATTTATTTTCATTTGATGTTTTTAAATGAAGTCATTATTAGTATAAGTCCACTTAAATACACTGTAGGTGATAAAATATGTAATATTTATCATTCTTTTGTGGTTACACCATTTGACATTTTCAGGAGCATTCAGTCTTACTTTTGGTAAAAAATGGTGCAAATGTCATTTCAAATGATATAAAACCAACAAAAATACTAAATGTACATTTTAACAAACCTGATGCTGCTTTTAAAACTAGTTTAACTGATTTATGAATTCATCATCTTACCAACACTTATTATTACTGAGCCATAATCTCTCTATTAATCCTAGAAATGGCGTGTTACATATTATTACATGTGTCCCCTGGTGGTCAAACCGCCTCACTGCACCCCCCCCCCCCTCTCTCTCTCTCTCTACCCCTCCCTCTCCCCCCCTCCTCCCCCCCTCTCCCCGCCCCGCTGCCCTGCCTCCTCCGGGCCAGCAGGGGGCGTCCGTCCTTAAATCAGCGGGAAAAGCAGCGCTGTGTCCCCGGCTCTTCCTCTTCCCTCCGCGGCCTCAGAGGTAGGAGCTCCATCCTCCATCTGAACCTACAATCTGCCTTAAATCTGCTTTAAATCTTCATCATCCTGCGTTTTAAACACTTCAGATTAATAACCTAACATCTAACAAAGCGGCTGGTGTTTAAATGTCTGACTTTGAGTCGATGTTTAAGTTTTTATTTTAATATTTGAGTTAACGCTGGTTTGTCACATCAGCGCTCCGCCATGTTGGCTTCTTCCTCACGTTAGAAACTGAGCTAAAAACAGCTAAAAATGAACTTTAGCGTTTATTTCTGTTTATTATGTTAATGTCAAACTGTTTCTGCTCATTTATAAAGTTAAATTAGTTTACTGTTATTATCTTTAGACTCGTTAAACCCTCCAACGGCTAGCTAGCTAACTGAGCTAAAGCTAAGCAGTCATGAGGAGTCAGTCTGTGTTTTAATGTTTTTATGATTTAATATTAATGTATTAATGTTGTTACAGATATCTGAAGATGGTCCGCTACTCTCTCGACCCCGAGAACCCGACTAAATGTGAGTAAAGTGATGTATTTAGTTATTTTGGGTCATTTTAATGGCGGCTGTGATGACTACTTAGGACACCTTTGGATTAAATCATGAAAATAACATAAATAAAATCTGAGCTTCCTCTAAAGTTACACATTTAAACTGTTTTATATTAGATTGATATTATTATTAAAGCTTATTGTTTAATTATTCTGCAGCATGCAAGTCGAGGGGCTCCAACCTGCGGGTTCACTTCAAGGTAAGTTCAATAAAACCTGATTAAATAGTGTTTATTAATAAATACTGATGTCTAATAAGTGTTAAAATGTGTGTTTGTGATGTTTAGTAACTACTTTAATGTTAAATTGAACTAAGTTGCACATTTTCATTCATTTAAACTCAGAACACTTCAGATTAACATGTTTACAGGTGAAGTTTTTAAGGTTTATAAATATATAGATTTTTACTGTGAATAACTTTAATGAGTCAGACCTGTAATATAATCTGTTATCATATCTGCTGCTTCACGTGTTTGTTCTGACTTAAATTTGCACATTTGTCATTCACATTAACTGTTAACACGTTGGAGAAAAAGGTGAATTTCAAAATAACTGTTTGGCTTTAAAAGCAAAACAGCATTTTCAGACCTTTGTAGGAAATATCAGTAAATGTGTTTTAACCTGTGAGCTCAGAATCACAAACAAGCTTCTTATATATGAAACATTAATGTTATATCTGTTAAACTGGTTTCAGCTGCCAACAGATTCATGTTCACTCAGTTTCAAGAAGAGACTTTAAGACATTTGCTGAAATTGAGCCTTCAGATAATCTCAGAAGCTTTCCATGTTTTACTGAACCTGTTTGAACTGGAGCGGTTCTGGTTCTGGTTTACATGAGCAGCAGCAGAACAGTAAATCAGCAGCTCTTCAGTCTGTAGTTTAACATCTAATGAAGAGATTTAGTACTGTTGAGTCTTACGTCGCTATAAATGATGTGTGAGGTTTAAGGTTTGGATATTTGAAGCCTTAGTATCACTCTGTAGAAACTGCTCATCACATTTAATCTAACAAACAGTTTATTTATTAATCCAGAACCTGGAATGAAAATAATACATTTGACCTTTTCATACCAAATAGTTTTTACTGTAATCTTTTAATCTTGTACCAAACTTTGTCTTCATGACTGTAAACGTGTGATAAACATGTTGGAGCAGTCAGATGGCTGCATGCTCACTCTGGACTGTTATCTGACGTTTTATCTTCACTACTACAGTTTAAAGTCGTTGTTGTTGGAGAGTTAATATACTGACTAAACTTTTCTCTAAAATCTCAGTTCATTTTAAACATGTAGAAACTAAAGTGTAGAAATGACGACTCATATTAAGACATATTTAGTCATGTTGGCAGAAACACTTTATATAAAGTATCTCATTGATTAGTTTAACCTGTAATGACCAGAAAAGCAGGTCCTCTGTTACTGTGATTAATCTGATCAGTTTCTGCTCTAATTTATTTATAAAGCACCAAATCACAAAAGTCTGCAGGTACTTTAAACACACAGCAGGTCAGACTGAACTCTTTAATTTAATTTAATTTAAAGAGACCAAACATTCCCACATGAGCAGCAGGAGAAACTAACAGGAAGTAACCTCAGAGAACAGAGCTCTAAGTGAGAACATCAAGTTAAACATGTTGAGCCTCACCTGTGTTTAAACTCACCTGAGCCTTCATCTCCTCTGTCTCCTCTTCATCAGAACACCCGTGAGACAGCCCAGGCCATCAAAGGCATGCACATCCGCAAGGCCAACAAATACCTGCGTGACGTCATCGTGAAGCATCAGTGCGTCCCGTTCCGTCGCTACAACGGCGGCGTCGGTCGCTGCGCTCAGGTGAGTCCTGATTGGCTGACGGGAGAGGGGGGGTGGGGGGGGGGTTGGATGAGGAGCTGCGATGATGACTATCTTAGGACACCTTTGGATGAATGATGAAACTAAACTCTATAAATCTGAGCAGCTGGTTAACAAAGTAAAATAAAGGTTAATGTGTCAGACGGATCCGCTCATGCTTTTATTTTTTGGTGTTTTTTTTCAGGCCAAACAGTTCGGCTGGACGCAGGGTCGCTGGCCCAAGAAGAGCGCCGAGTTCCTTCTGCACATGCTGAAAAATGCCGAGAGCAACGCTGAGCTGAAGGTGCGTTCACAGCCGCTTCTTCTTCTTCTGTTTTCTAACGTTACAGCTGTGATTGGACAGGAAGCAGTGATGACCATTTAGGACACCTTTGTATTAACCATGAAAATAAAAACATGAGATCTGAGCTACCTGAACTTCACTGTCAATCACAGCTTATATTACACTGTTTAATATATGAGCTGCATTTAGAGGATAATATGAATGTTTCTTAATTCAGTTTTTAGACATTATTTTTTACAGCAGAGCTTCTTAAACAGAACTTGACTCGCTGTCTCTGTTTAGTGACATCTGTTCATGTCTAATAATATAACTTTATTCATCAGGTGTCTTCATTTTTTAAATCCCTGAATTTAATTTGATTATCAATCCCTCAGAAATATTTGTAAGAGCTTCATAGACGAGGCGTGCCATCATTAATGTAACCTGCTGACAGTCCAGCGATCTGTTGGAAGAACACTAAATCAATCTGCATGTTTTCCTTCATCATCATCGTACATGGAGGAAACACCTGAGTGGATTTCATAGCCTGGTTCCAGTTCGCTGGTTAAAAGCTTTAAATGTTCCACCACAGAATAAAGTCTGTGTGATGCTATTTAAACCTCTGTTGCTTTATTGGATCCTCGACTCCAGCTTTGATTTAGGTCGAGATCATGATGTCATTTCAATCTATATCTGACTTAAAATCTAAATTGTGACTATTTGTACAGCACTTTAAAAAGAAAGAAAAAAAGTAATGTGCACACAGAGCAGTAACCAGGCTGACAATCTTAGACCGTTCTCTATAATTTGATTTAAAGAGAACCAACATTCCCACATGAGCAGCAGGAAGAAACCTCAGAGAACCGAGCTCAGAGTGAGAGAACATCAGCTGACTGGTTCGTTTAGAGAGAAACACATTTAAAGTAGGACCAGGACATCCACAACCCTGGTTACCTGTTACCCTGGTTACCTGAGAGAACACAGAAGTTTAACTAGATTAATTTTTGTCTTTCATTAAAAACAAAATTGGTTTCTGATGCTGTTCAGACGATATTAAACAACATTAAACAATTATACTGAGACATCTGCATTAAGGTCTGACAGGTACGGTGGTTTCAGGGTTTGCTTAAGGTGGACTTAAAAAGACCCTGATGTTTCGGGGTCTAGTTAAGGTGGACATTAACAGATCGTAATGTTTCAGGCTGTAGTTAAGGTGGACTTATCTTAATGTTTCAGGGTCTGGACGTGGACTCTCTGGTCATCGAGCACATCCAGGTGAACAAGGCTCCTAAAATGAGGAGGCGTACATACCGTGCTCACGGACGCATCAACCCCTACATGAGCTCCCCCTGCCACATCGAGATGATCCTCACTGAGAAGGAACAGATCGTCCCCAAACCAGAGGAGGAGGTGGCCCAGAAGAAGAAGGTACGTCTACCACCTTCATCATCGTCATCATCGTTGTTTCATGTTGCTGTGATGACCACTTAGGACACCTTTGGATTAAATCATGAAAACAAACCACTGAAATAACTGAGCAACTCTCTGAATGTTGATAAAAGGTTAATAATGTTATTCATTAGTTATTAATGGAGTTTTGTTTCCTGCAGGTTTCACAGAAGAAGCTGAAGAAGCAGAAACTGATGGCACGGGAGTAACATCCAATAAAATGACACCTTGTTATTATCAGTCATGTCTCTGCTTCCTGTTTGTTTTATATTCATATAAACACTAAGTTTACAGCTGATGGTTTGAAGACTCTTTTCTGCTTTCTGAAAGGATTTATGGAGGTTTAGATATCAGATATAATGTAGATGAGATTCTTTTAGTCTTATGGTTTTATGGATATTACTGCAGCAAAGTGAGTTAAAACAGCATCAATACAAAGAATAAACAATAAAAGGGTAAATACATGAGCTTTAATAACAGTAAAAGTAATGTTGTCAATGATATACCTGAAATATGTATAACAACAAGTTTGATCAGTTCATGTTTAAAATGTAATAAAACTGCTGTTATCACTGAAAGGAATTCAGTTAAAATAAATAAACTATTGACACAGATAGTAATGTAAATGTAAACATGTTTACATTACAAAATAATTCAAGTAGTGTAGATATGAGTTTGTTGTTGCCATGAAACAAATCTAAAACTAGAAACTCTTCATGGTTTGTTAGAATAATAAAGTACATTTAATGTAAGACTTTAAATCCTCTCAGTTCTCCAGCAAGTCTGGAAATGTTCATTTAACGTGTTTTCTGGTTCTGTTAAACCTGCTCAGACAAGTTTGAAAGTTTTAGTATTTTGAAATAAAACTGAGCTGCTGGTGGAGAAATAAACTGAATGTTACAAGTTAATAAATCAAGTTCTGTCAACAAGATGAACTTGAAAGCATCAAAAGTACTTAATATGTAATATTGCCTATAAATACATTATGATATTTATGTATATTACCCTCATACCATTTTATATTCGCTTCTGAATCCATGTACATATATATACGTGTGCATATACACATTTATGTGTGTGTATATATATTCTATGTCTTGATAGGCCTTCAGCGAAGGCCCAAACATAACAGCATATCAACATATAAAATGTTAAAAATGTTTTACATTATTTCATTATTCTCTTCTAATTGTAATTTGGCCTCATTTTCTATCACATTTGCTTCAGAAATGAAAGGGTTACTTTCCTGAAAACATCAAAACAGAGTTATCCAATCAGATGTTTCTGTTTGTTGTCTCTGGGCAGAATAGAGTTTAGAGCTGCTCGCTCATTGGTTAGGACTTCAGCCCCGGGACAGAAGGACATGACAGTCTATGTTTATGTACGAAGTGACAGGTGAATTAACCAATCAGGTTTCGATATATAGTGGACGGGACCAAAAAAATATTGCTGCTGCCCTCTGGAAGGCCTACAGGGATTCCTAGCTTCACCACCAGGCGGCGCTGTGATAAAATCACTGAGGCTATGCCTATTTCCGGGTTCAGTGTTTCCGGTTGCCTTGACGGGGTAAATCTGTTTCCGGTCACAACATTCAACGGAAGCAAACAATGGCTCAGTCGAAGAATAAAAGTTTCTGCTGCGTACCTCAGTGTTCAAACTCTAAACAAAAACAGCCTTATTTACATTTTCACGACTTTCCTAAAAAACAAGACGTGATGGCAAAGTGGGTAACGGCCATAAGAAGAGATGAAGGAATATATTTCGTAATCCGTAAGGGTAGCACTCTGGTTTGTAGTCAGCACTTTACTGCCGCGGACTACAACGATGGCAGCGCGCGGCTGAAGGCGGGAGCGGTTCCGAGCCGCTTCAGCTGGAACTATTTCCAGACTTTCAGGAGAAAACCTTCAGTGTATGAGAGAGGGACAGCTGTAAGACAAGATGAGCACAGAGACGCCGGAGAACATGACTACGCGACGTACCCCCCTCCCGGTAAGTACAGATGTATTTCTAATGCAAACTAGACGTTACGTTGGGGGGGGGGGGGGGGGGGGGGGGGTCTTGTCCAAAGTAGGCTATAAGACAGCCACGGTAAACGGTAAACGCAACTAGCCTTGACAATAAAACATTACGCCTAAAATCCCTCCTTACATCCTCCATATATAGGCCGTACCTTGTCCTATTCTTATCCGATTGTATTTTGTCACTTTCCTTCAATTTAAGATATTAATTTTAATATATATTTATATATATATGTTAATATCACCTGTTTAGTTGGAGCCGTTCATATACTCTGAGCCGGTTAGCCTGAAACGTGTTACTATAGTAACGTCACAGTTACCTGTCTGAGGATTAACGTTGTTAATGGTGACGTCACATGGCGCTGTTTGCATTAGTTTTTAGGGCACCCCAGTCTTTTTGTGAGCAGGTTCTGCCTCAGATGATGTAGATTTATGTTCTAACCAGCGGTTTGTGTTTGTTTCCTTTAACTTAATATCACTGTTAGCTTCTCTGTGTTATGCTAGCGGGAGGTACAGAGAGAGCTACAGGTGTGTTCAGGGTCGAAGTCAGACAGTCGGACATAGCGGTTCTGGCCAGTCGTCCTGCAGTAAGCACCGCTGCAGACGTTGGTTGAACATTAATATACATCGCTGTAAATGTGTGCGGGAAATATAAGTGTTGGATTTGCAGGAATCAATTAAAATGTGCGCAATACCCGCAATCAATTTTTTTTTTTTTGAAGACGTTAGTCAAGGGGGCAGGCGTGCGTTGCAATCAAAATCACGATTAATTGAACACTTAACCTCGATTACGATTAATGAACGATTATCTCCTCCCTTGATGAACAATTATGTATTTTCACAGTTTCTTTAGTTTTGTATTTTACACTGCTGCCCTCACACATGAGAATCTTTAGGGAGTGAAAATAATGCTGTTTTAAGGTGTGACGCTGTGATTAATATCTAGTTTACTTGATTAGAACTATGTAAAGATCATGGTTGGGTTAAAATGATCACTGGAGACAAGTTTTCAAATTCCTTAAAGATATGCAACCTTTATTGTCATGGCAACAGGGAACACCACGATTAATTGACATAAGCAAGATTAAGTCGATTAGAGTTTCTAAATGTCGGTTTCGATTAATTGCCTAGCCCTACTTTGTAGTGACTGCACTTACTAACAAGGCTAAGCTCACCTAAACGTCAGAACATGCTAACTAAGTGTCAATTACATTCAATCTGTCTTCTTGTTAGATATAGTGTAAGTTTCTTTTTGTCAGACAGGTAAAGTATGGGAAAAATGTAATCCTGCCTGTTAACAAGTTTCTGTCATCTGGTCAGTGTGACGTGTGTCTTAAAACAGCTGACTGATTTTCAATGTGCTTCTCTCTCCTTTCCTTCCTCTCTCTCCTCTCCTTCCTCTCTCTCCTTTCCTTCCTCTCTCCTCTCCTTCCTCTCTCTCCTCTCCTTCCTCTCTCCTCTCTACTCCAACCGGTTGAGGCAGATGTTCTCCCACTGTGAGTCTGGTTCTGGTTCTGAGGTTTCTTCCTGTTAAAAGGGAGTTTTTTCTCTCCACTGTCACCAAGTGCTGCTCATGTGTGAATGTTGGGTCTCTTTAAATTAAACCTGAAGAGTTCGGTTTAGACCTGCTCTATGTGGAAAGTGCCTTGAGATGACTTTGTTGTGTTTTGGCACTATGCAAATAAAGTTTGAATGATTGATTGCCTGGGCCGGGAAAACTTTTAAAAATAAAGTTCCCAGTCCTTTGCTCAAACGCTGCCTCTGGAGGATGGGGTGTGCGACAGGGTGTAAGCCCCCTCATGGACTGGGACAGGGGAAAAATCATAACATCAGAAGCGAACAAATAGAAAAGATGGATCAAGGAGTCCATTGAGATAAGAAAGCGTGGGAGCGAGGCCATCAACCGGGACGAGGGGGCTTAAACCCTTTCGCACAGCCCATCCTCCAGAGACAGCGTGAGAGCGGAGGATGGGCACGGCTGAAAGCAATGAACCAGTCTTATAAGTAAAGTCTGGCCCTTTTATTTGTAAGTAAATAGTATGTTTAAACTCCCACCCCATGAAAGCTCCTTCATCCCAAGTGTGTCAGAAGGAGCGATATCACAGGTCCTTCCTTCCTGCAGCTGTGAGACTGTACAATCAGCACTGCTCCCCGTAACACACCCACCCCCCTTGGACAATTTAACACACTGCACTTTTAATGTCCAATACTGTTTCATGAATACTACTTAATTATACATTCCACTAGCAATTTCTGTTGTGTGCAATATACATATACTATTCATTTAATATGTGCAATAACAACATCATCTAAGCTATATTACCAATCAATACCAACATTACTTTTGTAAATGTAAATAATGTCACAGTTATTATTTTTTCTATTTTCTATTATTGTTGTATTGTTGTTATTAGTACTTATTATTTATTGTTCATATTCTTCTTTTTTATTTCTACTCTTCTATTTACTGTCCACTTGCTGCTGTAACAATGCGAATTTCCACATTGTGGGACAAATAAAGGAATATCTTATCTTATCTTAACACTTTTCATTGCTTTGTTTTGTAGGTGCACTTGATGAGGCCCTTGATTACATTGCAGAGCTGGAGGCTAGACTGCAGGTAATGTCCGTGGGACTGCAAACCATCCAATCCCGATTTTGTTTTTCGGATCAGACTATGAGGTACTACACAAGGTTTCCATCTCAAGAGGTGTTCAGGGTGTTTTGGGAGTCTATTTGTCCCTCCACACAATACATTGTTTACTGGACCAGAGCACAGAAGATTGGACAAGAGGCATTTCCAACACCAAGTCCTAATAGAAAAATTCATGTCATTGACGAGTTCTTCATGTACTGCTGCCGAGTTGTGGTTGGCCTCAAAGAACAGGTAATTGCCGACATCTTTCAGACCAGCACATCCACAGTAAGCCGTGTCATCATCACCTGGGCAAACTACCTCTTCCTGGTGTTGGGCTCACTACCCATATGGATGTCTAGACAACAAGTGGAATTGTCAATGCCAGCAAAGTACAAGTTGCACAATCCAAAGCTCAGAGTGATCCTTGACTGCACTGAGGTCCGCTGTGAGAGTCCTGCCTCACTGACACTACATTCTGAGACCTTCTCCAACTACAAAAGCACACAAACATTTAAAGGCCTTTTAGGAATTTCTCCATGTGGTGCCGTGACATTCATCTCACCCCTCTACACTGCTTCAATATCGGATAAGGAGCTCACTAAGAGGTCTGGCATCCTAAACCTGCTGGAGTCTGGGGATGAAGTTATGGCGGACAAAGGATTCAACATTGATGAATTGCTCTCCAGTGTTGGTGCTTCCCCATTTAAAAGGAAAGCCCGGTTCAGCGAAGTGGACTGTGACCAAACACAAGACGTTGCACAGCTACGGATTCTCGTGGAGACAGTTCTTCGTAGGGTGAAGGAGAACCATATCTGGGACAGTGTTGTACCACTTAGTCTTTCAGGTAGTATCAACCTAATCTGGCACAACTGTTGCTCTATGGTCAATTACCAGGGGCCAATGATTCTGGAGGAGTGATCTATGTTTTTGTACATTTTTGGGTACAGTCTTAATCTAAAACTCCTTTCTCTTTGTTCTATGAAATAAATACAAGATCTTTGTAAACAGAAAACTGTGATATATTGAACTGAGCCATTGTTTCTTTACATTGTTGCAATATTAAGTCTTGAGCTTACCACTTTAACTTAAATAACTTGAGTGAAATGCACAATGTTAGAATATTACAATTTATTCGTTGAAAATGGGTATCAATTGCTCAGCGCTGGAAGTAGAAAACATTTCAGAGGCTAGTTTCATAGACATTTATTGAAATTAACAGCATTACAGCAGTTTACAAATAGAACAGACATCACTTCAACTTTTGTATACCGGTAGATTTGTAAAGATTCAGGTGCTTTATAACTTCATAAAGTAGATAACACATTACTTCAAGTTTTGTATAGATTTGTGAAGATGAACAACAAAACCTGTCTGAACTGATTGTTAAATGAAAGGTGAAAGTTATCAATGGCCACACATAGAAAGGTACACATTGTAGTAATACAGATCTAATCTGTCTTTCATAGACGCTATGAATTCCTCATCCTGCCAAATTCATTGTATGGTCAGATCTGTTGCTGTATCGGTCACAAAGTCACACCAATGAAGACCGGTCACTGCAAGCTGACCCTGCAAGCTGACCCTGCAAGCTGACCCTGAACTTGCCAATGATATTTGTGACTTTCTTTAAGTTTGGCCGTACCATTTTTTAATTTGATGTATGCCACATTGGTCACATTTTCTGCTGAGGAGCTTTTAACTTCCACCAGGCTGAATGGGTAGGTCTCATTTTCATTGAATACTCTACCATCATGACTGGCTCCTAGATGTGGTGCCTTTGGACGCACAGCAAAGCCGCATGGCAGAACCCTTACATTAGCTACTTTTTCATACTTTCTAATTATGCTTGGCTCTGCGTCCAGCCCTCTTTTTATTACTGTTTGTTTTGTTGCCTTGACCTGCGGACATGTGCCCAATTTAATTTGGGGACAAAGGCCAAATTAGAATCAAAAAAAAATCCAGGAAGGGGGAGTGTAGGAAAGTCAATGGCGAGGTTATCTGGGGTCGGTGGACAGTGATAGGAGAGGGGGCTACCACTACTAGCCACTAATTAGTCAGCGTGTCCTCACCGGAAGAGTCATGAGCCATCTTATACAAGAATCAAACCCGCCATTATTAAATACGGGTGCATAATGGAGCTTACCTCTCTGGGTGTAGCAGTGTCCTCCTCAGAGTCCCCTGCCCTAAGGTCTTTGTTAGCCTCACTCAGAGAAACTCTATCACACCAGAGCCTTTATGTGGTTATGTGGTGTTTATTCAATCAGTAGTACAGGCGGTTATAGGGTCAATACAAATATTTTAAAATGGGTGAACTGGTTTGGTTCAGGGATCACATGCCTTTATATTCGGGCTTATAGGTTATAATATTTGAATTTGTTTAAAAGGACCTCTTACTTTTAGTCCCTCATAATTTTCTATGCCTTATCTATCGTTGAAACTAAATTTGGTAACTTGCTGTTAAAAACTCAGATCTCTGGTGTTCTTATACTCTTATAAGTCAGATGGCAACAGCCAGAGTCTCGCCACTGATAGTAAGGGTTGATCTTAGTGCTCTAAGGCCGTCAGAGGCCTCAGTCCCAGCAGTCAACAGTCAGGGTTGTTCTTAGGTGGATTTTCATACTGACTTTTCTTGTCTTATCTAATTTTATCACCAGCCATCTAAGTTTCCAACTTTCACCAGTTTTCAAAGTGAAAAACTGTGGTCAGAATTACAGGCTATATTTACTTTCGCTCTGTAGTCTCAGTTATTCGGGACGGAGGAAGCACTTCTGGAACAGGAAGCTCCCTCTGAACCACAGGAAGTGAGGTATTTATACCTTCTCCCATGGAACCCATGTATGGTCTGCATGTGTCTAGCTCTCCTGGACAAAACCAGTTGCAGAAGTTCACGAGTTCATATGGAATTCATACCATATGAAGATATGCTAACACAAGAAACAGCATCACATACGTGACTTCAGTACGTAACAAACTGCATGCTGTATGTTTCCTGCTTCACAAGAACTAAAAATACATGACTACATGTTCTTTACATGATTCCTAACAAAGGAGTGTTTTAAACAGACTACTAAATGGTTACAAAGTTATAACATATAGCTAAATTATTAAAAGGATTAAGTGATTATATGTCAAACAAGAAATGAATAAAAGGAAACTAATAATAAAAAAGACAAAGGAATGAATACTTGATCAAGGAACAAAATCTTAATTGAGAGAAATGCTAAAAGAGTAAATACATGAAAAGAATAAATGATTAGGAGGCTACATTATAAATGTAGTTAAGGCTGCATCAGTTTGTTGAGTCCCTGCACAACAAAACACACAAGCTCCAGCAGCATCTCTGGTGGGTAGTCTGGTCTGTCCCACTCAGCTCTCAGCTCTTTCAGGTCCTGATCAGTCAAACGGAGAAGCTCAGCAGCCCAGCGAAGCCCTTCCTCCTGCAGGGAGACAGGCAACGACTCTGGGAGACTGACCTGACCGTCCCTCATTAGACGACTCACCTGGACAACAGAAGACACAGACAGAGAGAGAAATATGTTCCTTAATACTGTTGTGCTGAGATCAGTACAGCAGCATTTAGAGTATGTCAGTCCTTCAAGGAAATAATGAGTTTACAATATCAATAATTAACACAAATTCAAGAAATCTCCACATTATTTTGTAGTTTTGCTAAATTACAACAACTTCTCTGCATGAAATGGCCAAATCAACAAGCGCAAAGTATCTATTTGGTGTTGTGGTAACTAACATCATTGCAGCACATTCAAAAAGTTTTCAGGCACTTTCAGAAGGACGATACACAACTCGCACAAAAATTATGCCACAGATCAAGCAAAACAATTCCTAAATGTTCACAATGAGGTTTGATTCAGTAAGTCTGAAGAATTTGTACGTGAATTGTTGACTGACTTTATTGGTGCTAATATTGAGCTGAACGTTTATTTAATCAGGCATTTAAATGGAACTCAAGTACAGTCTTACTGAAATATAGTTGTATCTGTGATATGCAGTATGCTTTTTATTCAAGGAAGTCGTATGACTCTTTGTTGGTAGGAGGGTTTTTTCCAAATTCCCACAATTTTACTGTAAAAACAGCACATAAAAATTGGAATTCTTTGAGAACAGTTGTTGCAAAATCAAATATTTTTGGCTACAATAATCATAAAACACCCTCAGATATTCTGGAGGGAGTGGCATGTAAATGTTGGTGAAGGAACAAAACAAACCAGTTGCTGGAGAACTGTCAGTGTTTTATTACTGCAGGCAGTCAGACGAGCAGCAGCACCGTCTGGTAGACCTGAGGAGGAAGATAGAGAAATGTATTTATTTAATTCATCATGTGCTGTAGATTCTGTCCAATCAGTGTGTAGTGTGAGTCAGTCCTTACTGTCCATGGCTATGACCAGCCGATGAACAGCATCCCTCTGATCGTCGGCTTCCTTCTGATCTTTAGAGGAGGCTTTACGAAGAAGATCCATGAATTCAGAGACAACCTTAGACTGTGGACACTCAGTCATTTCTTCATCCAACTGAAGAGAGGAAACAGAGGAGGAGGTGTGTCAACTTTGTGTCTGCAGTTAGTGATAAAGTCAGAACTTAAACGACAGGTTCAGGTTGTTTCAAGTCTTCATATGTGCTATTTATTCATTTATAAAGATTAAAAACATACATCATATGTCCAGTTAGGGATAAAAATGAGGACAGACTTTAAATGTTCCCCTCAGACACCTCAGGATCACCACACAGAGCTTCACACAGGTTTTCACCCTGACTCTGGTTGTGGACATGAGTCTTACTGTTTCCTCCAGCAGTGTGAGAGCGTCTTTGTCAGGCACGATCTCCCTGAGCGCTTCCAGCAGATTACGACGGCTCGACCCAGGAAATGTTTTCAGCGAATCCAGATAAACTTGATTCTGTAAGATTCCTGCAAGAAACACACCAGCACCTTCCATTTTAATCCACTGAATAAAGTAGTGAAGAATTAAACACAACATAACGAAGGTCGATGTCATGATGCTAAATGTGCATCTGATTTTACTGCCTGTTAAGGAAAATAAGAAATATTTTTACATGGAATTGTCAGAAACTCAAACCAACCTTCCGCCAGGTCTTCCAGCGTCTTACAGGAGTCGTCTCCGTCGAAGCTGATGTTCCTGAAAACTGAAAACAAACCTTTGCCTGAACAAAAGTAATTTTTTACAGCAGCACTCACATGATTTATGTGAGTGAGTAGAGACACAGAAACAGAGTGATGTCTCACCCGCTGTCTTGATCTTCTCTAGGCCGTAAGCGAGGATTTTATCTTTGGGAACAGTGAATCTCATCTCCCTCTTCGTGTTGCCCTGATGGAACAGTCATAGTTTTACAAACAGTCAAACAGGAAGGCTCATGAACCTACTAGATCACTGCGCTCCCAGCTCATAGAACCTTATGAACCTACTAGAACACTGCGCTCCCAGCTCATAGAACCTTATGAACCTACTAGAACACTGCGCTCCCAGCTCATAGAACCTTGTTTACCTAGTTTATGCTGCTATAGGCTTAGACTGCCGGGGGACTCCCATGATGCACTGAGCTCCTCTCTCCTCTCTCTCTCTCTATCCATCCATCTATATCCATTAACATTCATGTACTATTAATGCATCAATAAGCTAAATTCCTTCCCCGGAGTTGTCTGTGCTTTCTCGTCTCACAGGTAATCTGAGCCTGTAGACTGACAGAACCTACCATGTTTTTCTTCCTGAACATGCGCGGCTTTACAGGCTTGACAGACTTCTGAGTGTGAACATATTCTTATTAGTTTATTGTTCTTACATGAAACTGACTGTGACCCCCATAATCAGCTGGTTAGAAGTTAGAGGAAGAAAAAGACACAAATACTCACCGACAGCGAACAACGGAATATTTCATAGAACAATGCCGACACTGAACCGCCGGTCAGAGCTTTGGAAGACAATGTGACAGGAGAGGAGTTGTAGACTATCTGAGTAACACAAAACAGCATCTCTTTATTTGGTGTCAGCTTGGTCAGCAATTCCTTCTTTATGTTCCTGTAAAGACAGTCAGAGAACACAGAGAGGAGGATGAGGACAGGATGAGGAGGAAGAGGGAGGTTGAGGATATTAAATGAAATGTGAGGATAATGAATGAAACATATTGATGAAACCACACTGACTCCCTCTTTTAAAACATTTCAGCTCACAGGGACTCTGAGACAAACAGAAACATACTTGTCATTCAATTGATTGTAGTCCACTTTCTTTATCATCAGAGTGGTGGAGGACGCTCCGTCCACTGTGTCCATCGCTGCACCCACTTGCAGACGGGTTTGAGCTGCATCAAGTCCTGCTGCTGCAGAACCTTTGCCACTTTTGCCTCTCATGTAATCATAATCCTCCATCAGAACCTTCTCTGTGACATCTGCAGGGACATTTCACCTCAGTATTTCTGAACTTTTTTCCAAGCATTGCATCATTTTCACTGAATGTCTCACAAGTTTGATAACTCCTGACAAAGACTCATATGGCGCTTTTCCACTACACAGTTCCAGCATGACTCGACTCGACTCGACTCGGGTTTTTTTGCTCCTCCATCAGGGATAGTACCTGGTACCTGCTGCTTTTTTAGTATCTGCTCTGCCGAGGTTCCAAGCGAGCCGAGCCGATACTAAATGTGACGTCATCAGACTGCCGGCCGCTGATTGGTCAGAGAGTCACTGGAAGAGTCATGAGCCGTCCCACACAAGAATCAAACCCGGCATTTTTAAATACCAACAACAGCGTTACAGAGATTGGTTTAACCCTAACCCTTCTCTTGCTTTGTGTGAGACAGAAAGCCTCGTACAGCAGCAAGTACACCATCGCCTCCATGTCCTCCATTGTTTATGTGTTTGTGTCGCATAGAAAACAAAGTCACGGCAGTTTCATGGAGCTGTGCTATGACGACACCGCTCACGCTGAGTAGGAACTTTTTTGCACTGGAAAATGTCTGTCCTGGAACCGTGTCGGGTTGAGTCGAGCCGAGTAGTGCTAGAACTGTATAGTGGAAAAGCGCCAATAATGTTCACTGAAGTGCACACACGTTTATGTCATTCACACTAAAGCATATAGTAGGTAGTTTTACTTGAGTATTTACATTTTATGCTATTTAATACCCATATATTACATGATGGCTATATATATATATATACATATATATATAGTTAGGAGGAGTATGTGAGGAATGTTTTGTGTGTGCCTTAACTTCTGAACGCCTAAGCCTCAGGAGATTTTGTTAATTCAGAACCTGCTAGTAGAACTTTGTCTAATCTGTGAGGAGGTCAGCAAAGGTTTGTTGGTTGGTTTATGTACTTTATTACTTAGTTATATTATTTTATTACTGTATAACTTTATTACTTTACTACCCTCTCTTCTTCAAATTTCCACTAGGATTTACAGTATGAATATTGGACCTGTCCGTTCAGGCATAATTAAAGAGATTCATCACAACAGGTCTGTGATTCTTCAGAGAAACATCCAGTTAAATATTCTACTAGGTAAGATTTTATAGAAAAACATAATGATCCTATTAAATACAAATGATGTGTTTGTCCTTTTATTTTTTTAAACTTGAACTACATGAAGCTGATGATGATGATTTCATTTTTAAGTGCAATATTTTGATATGTAATGAAGTAATTTTGTGGTATCTTTACTGCTGTTCACATGTAGTTTTATATCAGAATACACACCTGGTGTAAAGCCCCGTTCCTCCAGCACGTCCAGCAGTGTTCTCGTGGTGAACTTTGGCTTGGTGGAGTATGAGAGGAACCTTCTGACTTTGACTATTGTCAGCATCTTAATATCCAAATTGAGATTTTCATTGGCGATGAGCTTCTTGTCGCCCACTTGGCCCACAGTGGTGTTGGTATAATATCCAAACGACATTGTGGACACAAAAGCACACCGTCCCTGTTACTACTTATCAAATGGAAACTGGCAAGTGGGAAACTGATTAAAAACCAAAGTTTCAGATTTAAACTCTTAGAAAAGAAGATTAAAATCCAGCCAAGCAAAGCAGAAAGATCGCTGCATGAACAGAAGAAAATCTACACTGAGAGTAATTACTGTGTTTCCTGTTAAAGTCGACCTGACACACAGAAAATAGACACACACTCAGGAACACACAGTTATAGTTAATCAGTCATACAGGAAGTGAACTCTGAGCAGATAAGAACAACTGGAAAAGTATTTTACAAAAAGTTTGATTTGAATCAGTAGTTTACTTTAACACAGTCCACATTTCTACAAACAGAAAATAGAGAAGAACTTTCATAACATTCAGTTGTTTTCATATTAAATACTTTGTTTTTTTCATCATGTCTGCATAAACGCCCCTGCACTCATCAGTCCCACTGTGCAGTTTCACTTTCTAGTAGGGGAGACCAGGGAAGGTTGTAACATGAGTTAGTTGTAACTATTTAATTCCTTCAATCTGGAACAAATTACAATTCACCTGGTTCACTCTGCACATGCTAAATCTAGTCCTTGTTAGTCCACATGTGAAGAAGTAGCATCCTGTGGCAGACACAGCAGATTAATTGACTTCACATATTTTTGTGATAACATTGCCTGCTTTGTAGATAAACTCAACAACTAAAAGCGTGTTAATTGTGTGTCTGTGTAGATATATTTAATGCAAGTTGTTATTGTTGATGTTTTGATTGCTAGCTGTAAGGAAAGCTTGTTCATAGGTACAAGAGTCTTTAGTTAGGTGTAACGTGTGAAGAACAGGAGGAACTGGTAAGACTGTTTAGGATAGCAAAAAAGTCCAGCAGAAGAAAAAAAAAGCCAGGCAAAAACTAAACAAAAGAAGAAGAATGACATTAACTTACTGCGGAGGCTTGACCACAGTAGCAGGATCAAACCAAGTTAGTAGAGCGACTGACTGCCAGCAGCTGGAGTGTGAAGGTGACTGTATTTCATTCTCTTTTTTTTTCTTCTTTTTTTGCTTGTTTTTTTCTTTTCTTCTTGTGCCGGAGTTTGTTTGTATTTTGCCTGGGAATGAAATACAGTTGCACCACTTCAGAAAATCAACTCTTTTTTTTTTGCTTGTTTTGTTTCTTCTGCTGGACTTTTTTTTCTTCTTTTTTTTGCCTGGCCCTAATACTCCGTCGTAGATCTTGGGTTCTGCTTCTGACAGTAAAACGTCCACATCAGTCAGTGAGATGTTTGTCCATTTGTCCCTCAGGATATCAATCAATCAATCAATCTTTATTTATAAAGCGCCAAATCTCAACAAAGTTATCTCAAGTCTCTTTCCACATAGAGCAGGTCTAAACCGAACTCTTCAGGTTTAATTTAAAGAGACCCAACATTCACACATGAGCAGCACTTGGTGACAGCGGAGAGAAAAAACTCCCTTTAAACAGGAAGAAACCTCAGAACCAGAACCAGACTCACAGTGGGAGAACATCTGCCTCGACCGGTTGGAGTAGAGAGGAGAGAGAGGAAGGAGAGGAAAGAGAGTAAGGAGAGAGGAGAGAGAGGAAGGAGAGGAAAGAGAGTAAGGAGAGGAGAGAGAGGAGAGAGAGGGAGGATAGGAGAGAGAGGAAGGAGAGGAGAGAGAGGAAGGAGAGGAGAGAGAGTAGAGAGAGAGGAAGGAGAGGAGAGAGAGAGAGAGGGGGGGGGGAGAGAGGGAGAGGAAGGAGAGGAGAGGAGAGAGAGGGAGGAAGGAAAGGAGAGAGAGAGGAGAGGAAGGAGAGGAGAGAGAGGAAGGAGAGGAAAGAGAGGAAGGAGAGGAGAGAGAAGAAGGAGAGAGGAGAGAGAGGAGAGAGAGGAAGGAGAGGAAAGAGAGTAAGGAGAGGAGAGAGAGGAGAGAGAGGGAGGATAGGAGAGAGAGGAAGGAGAGGAGAGAGAGGAAGGAGAGGAGAGAGAGTAGAGAGAGAGGAAGGAGAGGAGAGAGAGAGAGAGAGGGGGGGAGAGAGGGAGAGGAGAGGAGAGAGAGGGAGGAAGGAAAGGAGAGAGAGAGGAGAGGAAGGAGAGGAGAGAGAGGAAGGAGAGGAAAGAGAGGAAGGAGAGGAGAGAGAAGAAGGAGAGAGGAGAGAGAGGAGAGAGAGGAAGGAGAGGAAAGAGAGTAAGGAGAGGAGAGAGAGGAGAGAGAGGGAGGATAGGAGAGAGAGGAAGGAGAGGAGAGAGAGGAAGGAGAGGAGAGAGAGTAGAGAGAGAGGAAGGAGAGGAGAGAGAGAGAGAGAGGGGGGGAGAGAGGGAGAGGAGAGGAGAGAGAGGGAGGAAGGAAAGGAGAGAGAGAGGAGAGGAAGGAGAGGAGAGAGAGGAAGGAGAGGAAAGAGAGGAAGGAGAGGAGAGAGGAAGGAGAGGAGACAGGAAGGAGAGGAGAGAGGAATGAGAAAGAGGAGGAGAGAGAGGAAGGAGAGGAGAGAGAGGAAGGATAGGAGAGAGGAGGAGAGAGAGAGGAAGGAGAGGAGAGAGAGAATTGAAGGTCCAGATTACCTGTGAGACGAGAAAGCACAGACAACTCCAGGGAAGAAGTTTAGCTTATTGATGCATTAATAGTTAATGGATATAGATGGATGGATAGAGAGAGAGAGAGAGAGAGAGAGGAGGAGAGAGGAGCCCAGTGCATCATGGGAGTCCCCCAGCAGTCTAAGCCTATAGCAGCATAAACTAGGAGCTGGCTAACTATAAGCTTTATCACAAAGGAACGTTTGAAGGCTACTCTTAAACGATGTCCTGTAGTAGATCTCTGAGCTTTGACACAGATGCTGTCACATCCTCAAAGTATCTCAGAGGACGGATATTGATGCTGGATGAGTCTGTAGCTTCACTGAGTTCTGGTGTAGAAACTTTGTACTGTATGAACTGATGAATCTGAAAAGTGGATTTTTCCGTTATGAATCGTACTAGTTTATAGTTGATTATAAGATCTGAGGTCCTCATGTAAGAAGTGTTGTTTTTCATGCAGCTGTAGTTGCTGCTGAGCTGCTAGTAATGTTGCATAACTTGCACTGTATGTTACAAAAAACTTAAAGCTCACCAGGAAGGATTTAGAATATGAACCAGTGGTGCACTACTGCCCTCTTGTGGCCGAAATCAAAATCAAATCCAAACCTTTTTTTTCACCTGTTGTTGGCTCATAAACACAGAAGAGAAACCAGGCAGGGAGCTCCGGTCCTCTGAAATGAGGCCAACGCGGAAGTAACTTAAAACTGCATTCTATCAAAAGGCCACCAGGGGGCGACCGTTTTGGTGTCAAAAGGACTTCCGTCTCTATACAAGTCAATGGAGAATTCACCAACTTCTCACTTGATTTCTAACCTCAGTAAACGTTTTCAAAATGTGTTTATGGTCTCAATCGCTAGTTTAAAGCCTTCTTCAATGCAGTATGATGTTCATTTGGGACATTTTGGCCTCCCTGATTTTATATGTGACGATAAAGCAGGGTATGCATTAGGGCGTGGCTACGTGGTGATTGACAGGTTGATTGGTTCACAGGTTCAGGAGGGCGCCTCATGCTCCTCCTGATGCCCATATAAGTAGAATCCCTGTTTTTATTTTTCCCAGCATGCACCTGAAATGTTCAAGATGGCGCTGCTCAGATCCGATACTATTGGCCTCCGAGCAGCAGTCCACAAACCAATGGGTGACGTCACGGATGTTACGTCCATTTCTTATATACAGTCTATGATAGAAACTCATTTAGATCAGAGTTAGAAACTGGATCTCCACAGACTAAAATTCTTCCATAATGTTTTTTTCCCTTGATGCCTCTAATCATTTTGAGTGTCTTAACATTAATTAATAAAGAAAAACATGTTTTATATCATTTACAGTTCACAAGAGTAATAATTATTATGTGCCTTATTATAAGACATGTTTACATTTTGGTCTAATTTTGGTCGTGCTTTACTTTGGAGAGCTCAGATTGTTGACCTACATTAGTCATTTGTAGTTTAAAATAATGATGATGGTTATTAATAATTATAAGATAAGATAAAATCAGATATTCCTTTATTAGTCCCACAATGGGGACATTTGCATTGTCACAGCAGCAAGTGGACAATAATAAAATAAGCACCAAAAAACCTATAAGAACAATAATAGTAAGAAATATGTTGTAAAATAGTCGTGACATTATTTACATTATTTACATTATTAGAGTAATATTAGTATAGAGTGGTAATATAGCAGATATTCTTATTGCACAGATTAAAGTGAAATAAATATAAATGTATATTATATGAATATTGCACACAATTATTAGTGTTGTCCGTATACATGAAATACTTATAATAATAATAATAATAATAATAATAATAATAATAATAATAATAATAATAATAATAATAATAACAATAACTTTATTTGTAAATGCAGCTCAGAGTGTTTAACAATAATATAAATGAGCTTCACATTAAAGGAACATAAAACTAAAGTTAAACAGAAATAAAAACATTAATATAAAACAACATGATATTAGAATAAAAATAACAATAAAAATAGTAAAAGTAGTTTAAAAAACAGAATTAAACAATATATAAGATCATGTAAAATACAACTATTAAAGAAGTGCAGTAGTGATAGAAAGCAAATTAAAAGAGAAGAGAAGAGCTGCAGTTCTGTGTTTGACCACCAGGTGGCGCCTCTGTACCGCTGAGTGATCAGACCTGCTGCTGCTGCTGTGTGTGTGTGTGTGTGTGTGTGTGTGTGTGTGTGTGTGTGTGTGTGTGTGTGTGTGTGTGTGTGTGTGTGTGTGTGTGTGTGTGTGTGTTATTTAATTGATCACTTATATCCGTTTCATTTTAAACACTCAGAGATCGATAATAAAACACTGACATCATGTGACCTCACGTCTGATTGATTATCAGCTCTGATCAGATCCTGAGTCATCATCAATAATAATAATAATAATAATAATAATATAAACACACGTTACTTTCAGATATATTTTATTTATATAATTTTCTCTTTGATAAATAAATAAAAAATAAATGAATCCTGATCAATATAATAAAAATCTGATGAGTTTTGAGCATTTTTATGATCATTTAATAATAAATTAATCTGATCTCATCTGTTTCTTTATGACAGTAAACTGAAGACGTTTAAGACTTTAGGAACATTTTTCATCATTTTATGAATCAAACGATTAATGTGGAAAATAATCTTAAATCTTAATGTGATCCGATCATAAACATCATAAACATCCTGTTAATGATCATCCTGTCTCTGAATCTGAAGCTGTTTAGTTCTGCCTGAAGTTTAATGTTTAATAAACTTAAACACATGATAGAAAATACACGTATGACTCCTTTTAATCAATAATTAAATCAGTTTAGAAACCTGTCAGCAGCACGTGTTCAGCTTCCTGTTTAATATGATTGATTATTTATTGATTGATTATTTATTGATGAATCAGACGAATGATTTTAAACAGTGAGAATCAACTTTAACCCAGTTTTAGTGTCTTTGTCTGTTAACTCAAATATGATGTGAGACTCTACAGCTGATCACATGATCACCTGATCACATGATCACATGATCACCTGATCACATGATCAATCAGCCAATTAACAGTCAAATGTTTTGTTTATTTCAATTTAAGCAAAAAAAAAAAAGCCAAATATTGTGTCTGCAGCTTCACATGTGAATATTAAACTGACACAATAAACACTTTATACACTAATCAATCATTGATACTGATCAATCAATAGATTATTGATACTGATCAGTGGATTATTATCAGCTTTCAGCTTTATAACAAACAGAAACTAAAACTATTAAAATCTTTAAAATGATTTTAACAGTCAGAGTCGCTGCTGGTTTATAACTATATTAATATTAACCCTTTAAATGCTGTTAATCATCATTAATCTCTACATCAGTCATTAATAAAGGTTTCATTAATCCTTCCTCATCACTATTTTATGGTCCAGATAAACATTTTATAGAATATAACATCTTTAAATGCTGATTTTTGGTGACACAACATTAAAAAACATGCATTTTATTTCCATGTTTGTATATTCAACGATGTGTTTTTAGTGTTTTAACGTCTTAAGTATAAAAACGAGTCAAATCAGAAGAGGAGGAGGAAACCTGCAGATCTTTGTTTTCACTTTATCTCCGTTAATAAACATTATCAAACATGTTTAACTGTATAAAACCACCTTGAGTTTAGATTCATAGAAATGTGTTTATAGCAGAGTCACATGATGCTCAATCATTCAGTTTAATGTTCATTTATTAAAAAATACTAAAAGTTACGAGGACTGAATATTACTATCAATATCAGTTCATTTATCAACAAGATGTTTGAAAACTGTGACTTCAGTTATTTTATTCATATTTTATAGAGTCAGCAGAAAGAGAATAAAGTCAGATTATTATGAATTTAATGTTAAAAAGACAGAATTCAACACTGAACATTGATTTTATGACTTTTAATCAAACTACAAAATAAGACGTTTTAAAATAAATCTGCTGATCGTGTTGTTTTTAATCTTAATTTAATGATTTGAGTTCATTTATTCAACTAATTTTAACTCAAAAGCTTCCATTGACCTATAATGTAAAATGATTAAATGTGAATATTTATGACACATGAGATGAATTCACTACATTCCTGTGTGATTTTTTACAGTGTTCTCGGTTAAAGTTTTAACCTGCTGATGTTTTTAAAAGTGTTTAAATATGAAATAATTTCCTCAATAATATAAAAATAAGATAAAATAAGTTTTCTTCTGATAAAATATAAAAATCATTCTTCTCTAAACTCTAAAACATTAAAATAAAAACGGACTTTTTTTTTTATCAGTTTCTTTCTTTTTTCCTCCTCTGATTGTGTCTCAGCCGCTCAGCCAATCAGGAGGCCTCCCGAAATCCAGGCTGCCTACGTCACGGCCAGCTCAGCCAATCGGAGCAGAGGTCCCCGCCCCGGTGGTCGGTGTAGTCGGTAAAGTTTGGGACCGAAAACATCAGAGACAAGATCATGTTTTATTACCTCACAGTGAGACGCTGCCGCGGGACTGTGCGGGACTCTGACTGCGGGACTCTGACTGCGGGACTTTGACTGCGGGACTTTGCGGGACTCTCAACACTTTGGACTTCCAGCAGGATTCTTTATAAAATGGGTTTTAATCTGCGGGTGTGTGCGTGCAGCTGCGGGTTCTAGTCTGCACTGTGTCGGGCTCTACTAAACCCGCAGAAAGCGTGCTCCAGCCCCGCACGCTCCCCCGCACAGAGGGGGGGTTATGTTAGCCGTGGGTCCCATGGACGGGTCCCGCCAGAGCGCCTTCCTCCTCAGCCCCCCCCCACTAGCAGCTCTGCACAGTATGACCGAGATGAAGACTCCTCTGTACCCGGCCTACCCGCTCTGCTCCACCGGGCCGACCTCCTCCACCTCCCCGGCCACCACGTCTCCTAACCCGGGCGGGATGGCCGTCTCCTCCCCGGGGATCAAGTCCTCTGCGGGGCTTTCCTCCGGTCTCGGTTCCCCGCATCTCTGCTCCTCCGCGACCCCGCACGGAATAAACGACATCCTGAACCGGCCGATCCCGACTTGCACCGGAGGCACCGGAGCCGTAGCAGCAGCCGGAGCCGCCTCCTCTTCTTCCGCTGCGGGGCTTCTTGCGGGTTTGCCCCGGTTCAGCAGCCTCAGCCCGCCGCCGCCTCACGGACTGTACTTCAGCCCCGGGGCCGTGGCCGTGGCCCGGTACCCGAAGCCTCTGGCGGATCTACCGGGCAGGACACCGATCTTCTGGCCGGGAGTCATGCAGAGCCCGCACTGGAGGGACGCCAGATTTGCGTGTTCAGCCCGTAAGTGTGCGGGATCACCGGGACTAAACGTCACTTTAAAGGCTTTTTAACCGCCGAGAAGAAGAAAGGAGTTTAACTTTGTTACTGCTGATTAATCACCAGAATAAAACAAACTCAGTTTAATGAATTTAAAGAGAAGAAACTGATCCAAAGTGAATTTTATTTATAAATATTTATTATTTCAACAGAGAGAGAGAATGATGAGTTTATTAGTAGAAATAATTCCGCTTTATTATATTAAAAGGTTCCTTTTATAAAGTCAGCAGGTTCAGTCTGAATGAATAAATGAGTTTCACAGTTTAAAATAAAAACAGAAAGTTTTATTAAAAAGATAATTAATCCTACATGAGATATTTCAGTCTGGGTCAAATTTCATCATTTAAAACCAAAACTTAAATAATCATTTCTTCTCTTTTCCTCTTTGAGGCCATAAACACATAAAACATGGATTATATTTCTCTCATTGAGTCTAAATGTGATGTTTTACAGCCTCATTCACACATTGGTTCTAAACCTTTATTAAAACATGTTAAAGATTCATTCTGTTCGTTACAAGATGAAAACATGAAACTCAGCTTCAGCAGGATCTCTGATGTCAGCAGTGATTTCTGTTATTCTTCATTTATACAATATACACACAACCTGTAACTATAGCAACCATACAACGACCTGTATCTATAGCAACGGGTTCAATTGATTTAGTTTAATATCATTTATTATTATTATTATTATTATTATTATTATTATTATTATTATTATTATTATTATTATTATTATTATTATTAGGTCTATTATAATTTTAAAAAACAGGAATCTTTAAATGTTTTTTCTGTTTCAAAGAATTTAAATTTCTGAGCATTTTAAAGTAAAATCCAAACATCACTGATAATAATAATAATAATAATAATAATAATAGTATATATTTGTGTCTCTCGTCCACAGATCAGAACTCGGTGCTGTTGGATAAAGACGGGAAACGGAAGCACACGCGACCCACGTTTTCAGGACAGCAGATTTTTGCTCTGGAAAAAACTTTTGAACAAACTAAATATCTGGCGGGACCTGAGAGAGCGAGGCTGGCTTATTCCCTGGGAATGACGGAGAGCCAGGTGAAGGTAAGCATCATTAACTCATTTATTCATGTTATAATAAGACAGAAGAGAAGAGGAAACACTAAAATAATAAATTATAGGAATAAAGAATCACACTGAAATAAACTGGATGCATTTCTGTTCATTAATGAATCAATTAATGAGTTTTATGTTAATAATCTGACATTTTCCCGCGTGCATTCAGCTCATTTTAACTTCTTCTTATTAAATTAAAAAGCCATTTAATGCACGAGGCCTTTCTATCATAAAGGTCACGAGCTTCATTCGAGTCCAAATTGCTCCCATAATGCATCAGGTGTATTTATTTATTTTTAATGCTTTTATTTTTAAATTGTATTTTATGTGAACAAACATGCAGGATTTATTTTAATTATAAATGTGATTTTAGGCTAAGTATGAATAATAATTAGGCTGCTGTGGTTTATTTCTTGCATTTATAGAAACATGCATGAAATATTCTGTATATATGAAATGTTATTATACATTTTATTATATTTATAAAATGTTATAATTATGATTTTAGTTTATTTTTGTTTCTGGAAAATGTGAAAAATCTGCAAAAAAAGCTGCAGGATTTGAACGATGAAAACCTGCAGACAGTGACAGTGTGTGTGTGTGTCTCTCTCTCTCTGTGTGTGTGTGTGTGTGTGTGTGTGTGTGTGTGTGTGTGTGTGTGTGTGTATTGTCAGGTGTGGTTTCAGAACAGGAGGACTAAGTGGAGGAAAAAGCACGCAGCAGAGATGGCCACCGCGAAGAAGAAGCAGGACTCTGAGACGGAGCGTCTGAAGGGAAACTCTGAGCAGGAGGAAGAGGACGATGACTACAACAAACCTCTGGACCCGAACTCTGATGATGAGAAGATCACACAGCTGCTGAAGAAGCACAAACCGCTGCTGCACACATCCGAGAACGACAGCTCCTAAAACTGTGAGAGAGAAGTGATGAACCAAAGAACTCTGCTGCTGCTGCTGGAGTCTGCAGCTTCACTTCTTCCTCTTCCTCTTCCTCTTCCTCTTCCTCCACTTTTTTCCACTTTTCATTTTGTGACTTTCTTTTTTCTTTTTTTTGCACGAAGTCCGGACCGGAAACCAAGAAGAGTTGATTTTATAATCCGGACTCGAACACGCGACACTTACCTGTAAATAGAAACGTGAGTTGTATCCAATAGAAATTATCCTGCTGTGAATAATTTATGTGTATAAAAAAAAAGAAAGAAAGAAGAAAAAACAGTTTTTTTGTAAAGATGCTCAGCTGAAAAAAAATCACTTTTTATTTTGTTTCTTATAATAAATATTAATATTAATAATTATAATAATCACAAAAAGCCTCCAGCAGAGTCCGTGAAGGCCTCACCTATCAGATTATAGGATGCTCTTTGAACGCACCACCACCTGTACACACACACACACACACACACACACACACACACACACACACACACACACACACACACACACACACACACACACACACACACACACACACACACACACACACACACACCTGACTGACACAAACCTTTATTTATATGTTTTAAGTTGTGACTGGCGCCTGCGCAGTTGTGTATCATCGCAGGCTCATGTAATGCACTTTTATTTAATAAAAACTCAAATGTTTGCTGTTTTTTTCACCTCGCGAGATCTTAATGAACACGCACGAGCTTTAATTGATTAATGGTTTAATAACAAGGCAAACAGAATAATTCATTTATAAACACTTTCTGTTGCTGCTGCGCATAAAACAACCTTCATATTATTTATATGATTATTATTGTTCTATATTTTATGTGTTTTATTTTCATTTTAAAGTTTTTCGGGATTAATTCACATTTTAAACATTTGGAAGCAGCTTTGAACCAGAAGCAGCAGCTGTGAAGGAATCTGACACAAAGATGTGAAATATTATAATTTAAAATGTAATAATTGAAGGTTTTGGCGGGTTTTCTTGGCGGGATGCAGCTGACACGTGCGTGCAGCTTCACGCTTTTTCTTCTCAGATTGAAAAACGCGTTGAAGCGACGCAGCTGATGTTTCATTCATCACGTGGGGATCCAGATGTGACGCCACGTGCGCCTCATCATAAAGTCCACAAACAAAGAAAAAAAAATAAACCAAGAAAGAAGATTTATGAAGGAAAATAATGTCATAAAAAGAGAAAAGAAAGAAAAGGATTAAATGTTGCTGGATCCAGAGTTTAGAGGCCGGAGCTCAGCCGGAGATTCATCCGAACATCAGCAGCTTCAGGCGGCTGCAGTCAGCGCGTCTCCCCGCTGATTGATCCGTGAGTTTAAACACCTTTAATAAACATATTAATACTTTATTATTTATTATTAATATGTAATAATAACAGTCAGGATTTTATTTATTATTCCTGTAATAATAAAACATTAAATTTAGATACATCAGCTTTTTAAACGCTTCTTTAGTTCAGCATCGTTTTGGCTCAAAGTTGAATTTATAATAATAATAATAATAATAATAATAATAATAATAATAATAATAATAATAAATCGTCTTTATATTCATTTCATTTCGGAAGGTTTGACATTTTCACTTTGATGAACATTTAAACTACAAGCTACTAATATAGTGATGAATGAAAAACACTAAGAACAGCACATATACATATATAAATATAAATATATATATAAATATATATAAATATACAACTAAGGAATGAAAATAGAGACAATGCGTTTAAAAAAGATATAAATAAGACTAAAATGAGCGTTTTTTAAATGTCTGTATAAATGAGATCAAACTGGATTAAACTGATCAAAGTCACATCAGCTGTTAAAATCTACATTTAAACTCTTTTATCTACTTCCGGGTTTTATTTGAGTCAAATCTTTAAATAATAATAATAATTATAATTATCATTAAAATCATTAACACGTTAATCAATAATTAAGCTTTGAGTCAGATGATCAGACTGAAGCTTTTATAGGTTTAATATTTAACTTTGTTACAGAAACAGAAAAAATAAAAAGATTCTCAATTTAAATGAAATGTTTAATGTTTATTTTCTGACGCTCAGAATCAAATCTGTGTTCACGTGAAGAGGAGACACGTGACACGATGAAGAGTCATCATCATCATCATCATCTTCATCATCATCATCTTCATCACTATCATCATCATCAGGACCTCTGATGTTTATCCGCTGACCCTCCGCAGGGTCGCGCCCCTCAGGTTGAACCAGGACGGAAGTCTTCATCTGAATTCATTTTATTTTGTTCAATTCAAAAAATCAGCCTGAAAATGTTTAATCAATGAATTTTAATTGATTAATTGATTAATTGATATAAAATGAATGATCAGCTGTTTTAATCAGTTTCATTAAATATCAGCTTTAACTTTATTATTATTTTCTCTTTTTATAAACTGAATATTTATTCAGTTATTTATTATTTTTCTTCTTCAGCTCATTAAAACCTCCAGAGACCCAACATGAGGGGCGGGACCCTGAACAGGCCGCCAGATAAACATCAGAGGTCCTGATGATGATGATGATGTTTAAATATGTTTAAATATGTTTAAATATGTTTAAATATGTTTAAATATGTTGGTTAAATGTTATTTTAATGTTATATTTCAATCATCTCAAACACAAACTGTCTGTAAAAATACAGTTTAGATTATTCAATATTTTAAAGGTTTAAAGGTTAAATCTCCTCACACACACACACACACACACACACACACACACACACACACACACACACACACACACACACACACACGCACACACACAAATCATCTGAACGTTTGACACATAAACATGTTTCATTTATGATTTAATATCCTGATAATAACTTTAAATATAAAATAAAACATCAATAGAAACAATATATTTAATATTTCACATTTAACACGATTCTGTCAGAAATAAAAACATTAAAAAGTATAAAATAAGATAAAATGTCTTTAAAGTCACTGTGCTGTAAATACAATGACAGGCTGGATCTCATCACACATTATACTGAATATATTTATATCTATATATATATGTATATATATATATATATATATAGATATATATATATATATATATATACATAAATACTAAATACTTACAGCAACACAATCAATCACAAGCCTTTATCAACAGTGTGAATATAACACTAGTTTATAATTAACATATATATAAATAATATAATATTTAAAGGTTTGAATCATGTTTTAACTTTTGCATCATAACTGAGATTATTTATAATTATTAATAACTGTAAATATAAAGAAATGTGATTTTAATGAGATGTTTTCAGGTTCCAGCTTAAAACAACAGATGAATAATTAAATGTGTGTTTGAGCTTCTGAAATGTTTCATATCTGCAGATTTTATGATTTTATTACAAACTGAATATTTTTAATCCGTCGAGTCAACGAGGTAAAAACTGATTTATATATTTCAGTCTTTAGATTAAACAGATTTATTTTATTAAGTTAAATATAACAAAACAAACATTAAATAACTTCACATTAATAAAAACAACAGAAGATATAAATGAGATAATTCTGCTTTATGTTTATTACTGAGCTCATAGACGATAATAGTGAGTTAAACTGCTTTATATTAAATGCTGTTCATATTATTTTGTCCACGTCATTAACATACATGGGAGTGGACAAAATAATACGAACACCAGTCAGAATAAAGCCAGCGAGAATAAAAAGATTATTAAATATTCACACAGATGATTTCTCTTGTTTTTAATCTTTAATTTAATAAAATATAATTCAACCTTTAATTATTATAATAATCCAACATGTCAAACTTATTGTTATAAAACATAAAACATAAAATATTAAACTCAGCAGCTGTTATAATAAAATAAACTATATAATGTTTTATAAACTGGAAATAAAAACATTTATAAGCAGTTAATAACCTGTTTATAAATCACTATAACACATTAATAAGCAGATATATTTAAGTGTTTATTAAGATATTATAAAGATATTATAAAAGTCACATCTGCAGAATGTTTCCACATCATTTAACAATCAGTCTCTTCTTATAAAAGCTTAATAAATAGTTTATAATCGGCTCGTTAATCATTTATAAATCAATAATAAGCTGTTAGAACCAGCTGGTTGCCAAATAGTGATCCCATATTTATACAGTGAGCAGCTGATTGCCAAATAGTGATCCCATATTTATACAGTGAGCAGCTGATTGCCAAATAGTGATCCCATATCTATACAGTGAGCAGCTGGTTGCCAAATAGTGATCCCATATTTATACAGTGAGCAGCTGATTGCCAAATAGTGATCCCATATCTATACAGTGAGCAGCTGGTTGCCAAATAGTGATCCCATATTTATACAATGAGCAGCTGATTGCCAAATAGTGATCCCATATTTCTCTGTATTCTCAGCTTTGTCTCCATCAGGAAGCATCTTTAGTTTCTATTGTTTCAGTGAATTCTCTTCATGTTCATTAACATTTATTTATTTATGATTTATAAACTATTTAACACTAAAAGGAGCCTGTGTGTAAATCATTTCATCATTTACTAAAATAAATACACTGGTACAGTCAACCTTCATCTTGCCAAATAGTGATCCTGCATTGATGAATGAGGAATTAGATTATAACTCATTTATAACTGTTAATTAATACTTTATAAAGTGTTTACAATCTAATTAATAACTCATTTACAATCATCTATAAACCTTTTATAATAGTCTGATTATAAAGTGATACACTTATTATTTTATAACTTGTGTTTTTTTATATTTCTGCAGATCTGATGAGATGAATAAAGTCAACGTTGCTCAGTATTAATAAAATATTCAGCTACAAATTTACGTTTTTCATTGAAACAAAACATAAAAGATTTTAACTTGATCATTTAAATTCATTGTTTTCAAGTTGAATAAACTTAATGTATAATTAATTGAACTGAAACTGAAGTTTTAGACCAACGTGAACATTTTGTTCTTCAGTAAAAAGTCGACGCGACAAAAAGTGTTACTACGTTAACTACAACTCCCAGGATGCATTTCAACAGGAACCATCCAATCACAGAGCTTCAGATTGTGTCACATGATCCCCCAACAGCGAGAAGAAGAAAACTGCTGATTGAATCTTTAAAATTTGGACTAATTAACAAAAACTACTACTGTGATTCACCTCTGACCTGTTTATCACACAGCAGCTGAGGGTCATGGGTAATGTAGTCTCACTTTAACACGCTCTGTGTTTATTCCAGGTGGAGTTAACATGCTCTGAGTTTATTCCAGGTGGAGTTAACACGCTCTGAGTTTATTCCAGGTGGAGTTAACACGCTCTGAGTTTATTCCAGGTGGAGTTAACACGCTCTGAGTTTATTCCAGGTGGAGTTAACACGCTCTGTGTTTATTCCAGGTGGAGTTAACACGCTCTGTGTTTATTCCAGGTGGAGTTAACACGCTCTGAGTTTATTCCAGGTGGAGTTAACACGCTCTGTGTTTATTCCAGGTGGAGTTAACACGCTCTGTGTTTATTCCAGGTGGAGTTAACACGCTCTGTGTTTATTCCAGGTGGAGTTAACACGCTCTGAGTTTATTCCAGGTGGAGTTAACACGCTCTGAGTTTATTCCAGGTGGAGTTAACACGCTCTGTGTTTATTCCAGGTGGAGTTAACACGCTCTGAGTTTATTCCAGGTGGAGTTAACACGCTCTGTGTTTATTCCAGGTGGAGTTAACACGCTCTGTGTTTATTCCAGGTGGAGTTAACACGCTCTGTGTTTATTATAGGTGGAGTTAACACGCTCTGTGTTTACTGCAGGTGGAGTTAACACGCTCTGTGTTTATTCCAGGTGGAGTTAACACGCTCTGTGTTTACTGCAGGTGGAGTTAACACGCTCTGTGTTTACTGCAGGTGGAGTTAACATGCTCTGTGTTTATTATAGGTGGAGTTAACACGCTCTGTGTTTATTCCAGGTGGAGTTAACGTGCTCTGTGTTTATTCCAGGTGGAGTTAACGTGCTCTGTGTTTATTCCAGGTGGAGTTAACACGCTCTGTGTTTATTCCAGGTGGAGTTAACACGCTCTGTGTTTATTCCAGGTGGAGTTAACACGCTCTGTGTTTATTCCAGGTGGAGTTAACACGCTCTGTGTTTATTCCAGGTGGAGTTAACACGCTCTGTGTTTATTCCAGGTGGAGTTAACACGCTCTGTGTTTATTCCAGGTGGAGTTAACACGCTCTGTGTTTATTCCAGGTGGAGTTAACACGCTCTGAGTTTATTCCAGGTGGAGTTAACACGCTCTGAGTTTATTCCAGGTGGAGTTAACACGCTCTGAGTTTATTCCAGGTGGAGTTAACATGCTCTGTGTTTATTCCAGGTGGAGTTAACACGCTCTGTGTTTACTGCAGGTGGAGTTAACACGCTCTGAGTTTATTCCAGGGGGAGTTAACACGCTCTGTGTTTATTCCAGGTGGAGTTAACACGCTCTGAGTTTATTCCAGGTGGAGTTAACATGCTCTGAGTTTATTCCAGGTGGAGTTAACATGCTCTGAGTTTATTCCAGGTGGAGTTAACATGCTCTGAGCTGACGGCAGGTGGAGGTGAACATTGCTTGCATGTGTTCCAGATGTAGTGAACGCTCCTCGGGGACGTCGGCAGCATCTGCTCTGGTTTTCTCTGCCAGCTGACAGCAAACCAAACGCTGCTGATTCAGATTCAGACTCAACAGTTTAGTTTCTGTTATTTATTATTTTATCTAACTGAGAAACAGCTTTTATTATTGCATCATAACTCAGCTGTAATTATTCCCTTTAATAATAATATTGATTGATCAGTGAATGAAGCCTGATGAACATGTTTAATGAGTTTAATCAGAGAACGTTAGTAATAAATTGTGAGTAAATAGATGAATTGATTATCTGAGTGTACAGCAGGTATGATGAGGTCAGCTGAGTCTAACAGCAGGTTAAACCATCTTCAGAGTTATAGACTGAAACTGCATGAACTGAGTCTCAGTGGGAATAAAAATATCATTATTCTTATTCTGGAAGAAATAATTAAAAACTATCTTTAGCTACAGAAGGAAAGTTTTTAAATGATATAAAAATGAGTTGCATGTGTATTTTTTGCAGTGTGAGTTCAGCATTTAAACATAAATACCCCCAATACACACACACACACACACACACACACACACACACACACACACACACTCACACACACTTTTTACTCATTATAAACCAGAAACGTGAGTAAATGTTTAATTATAACGAGCTGAACCTGAGAAAGAACACTTTTAATTACTGTCATGAAGATATTAAGACAGTAATTCTCTCTGTTAGTCTTCAGCAGGCAAAAGGAAATAACGTTTTAATCCTGATTTAATCCCTTCTTCCTTCTCTGAACCTTCCTCCTGCCTCCCACCTGTTGGCTGGCAGCAGCTCTACCTGTTGACTCCTCACTAAATCTTTGCTGTTTGGCTGCGTGACTAATGTGTTAGCTGATCTTTATAAAGAGCCCATTGACGGCGGCTCTCAGTTGATCCGTGTACTACAAGAGATTACACACACAAGGACATGTGTGACGGGGGGCCGCGGCTCCCACAGGCCGAGGCCCTTATCTCGCTCTCACCTCGCTCTGGAGTCCCGAGATAAGCGGCGCCTCGGGATCCTCCATTATGAGCCGCACGGAGGCTTCTTCTTCTCCTGCTTAAACACATTCATGTTGAGTGGAACATTGTGCTGCTGACACACTGTGATTCATTCCTGCTGCTCCACTACGCTGAGAGCAGCAGCCCGAATAAACGCTTTGTTAATTACTGTGAATGCCTCAGCAGCTTAATGATGGCTACTGTCAATCATTAACTCTGAGAGGGGGGGGGGGGGGGGGGGGGGGGGGGAGATAGAGAGAGAGAGAGAGAGAGAGAAAGGGAAAGGAGAGAGAGAGAGGAGAGAGAGAAAAGGAAGGAGAGACAGAGACACAGAGAGAGAGAGAGAAGTATTTGAGTATTTATACAGAGATAATCTCCTTTAATGATGTTTCACCTCTCTCTCTCTCTCTCTCTCTCTCTCTCTCTCTCTCTTCCCCCCCCCCCCCCCCCCCCTTCTCTCTCCAACATTATATAACACTGGAGAATATAACACTAACAACATAAATGATGATGAGAATAAACTGTTTATTTGAAAGGTACTTTCTGAATTTCTTTGAATAATTAATATTGAAAATAAAAGAAGATGACCTGATGTGGGGACAGAGAGTCAGAAACAAACAGACTCTTTTATGTATTTCATGTAATCTGAAGTGAGTCTAACAGTAATATATAAAACAGGCTTAATGTTTGAGTGTCACTGTGATCAAATAATATAATCATGATCCTATCAGACTGAAACTAAACAAGTAAACTAACTTATTCTAAGCTGTATTTGGGTGGAAAGGAGAGTTATTAATATATTGGTCAACAGCTGTAAGATAAGATAAACTTTATTAGTCTCCTAAGGGAAATCTGTTTTGGGCACAATGGACCAGTAATTGTAATCAGTACAGTTACAATTACACAGAGACACTGGTAGACAACACAGGACAGAATAACATCGGTTACATGAAGCCAGTCGTATGATAATAAGACTAATGTAATATAACTATTAATAACAGTATACTGAAACAGCTGTAATAATATAAAATATGTCTTCATATGAGACTGAAATACTGAACCTGAGCTGCATGTTCTGGTCTGTGGAGGAACCAGCAGAACCAGAACCTTCTGCTGTGAGGGGAACATCACTAACCACTGCAGAACCATGCAGGGTTTATAAGTATTGAACATTAATAAACACTTAAAAAGCCCCTTACATCTGTTTATAACTACATTACATTGTGTTATTAATCATTTATTAACTGTTTATATCAAGAGGGTCAAACTCATTTTAGTTCAGAGCCACATTCTGATCTCAGGTGGGTCGGACCAGTAAAACTATAATAACCTGTAAATAATGTAGAATAATATAACATATAAACAGTAATGGAGCCACATTAGTAAGGAACAAGCAGGATGAGCAGCAGAGTTTAATATCTGGTTGATCCATGATGAACATCTTATTCTCTTTGACTCTTGTTTGGTGGATGACTGAAGTCTCTAGAAACAGACTTTATCGGCAGTTTAACAAAGTATTGATTGAACAAACAGGAGCCTCAGTATTGCTGTTCCATCCTCTCCTCTCCCAAACTGTGGAGGTAGTCTCTGATAAAGCTGCTCTGTGGGAGCGTTGGCATCCTGGAGGACAGAGTTGGGTCCCAGAATTGGTTGCACAATCTCATCTCCATATCTCTCTGCAGTGAGATTACCTCCAATGATGGTTAGGATCAACCAGATAACCCTAACCCTTCCTAACCCTTACTAACCCTTCCTAACCCTTCCTAACCCTTACTGACCCTTACTGACCCTTACTAACCCTTACTAACCCTTCATAACCCTTCCTAACCCTTACTGACCCTTACTGACCCTTCCTGGCCCTTACTGACCCTTACTAACCCTTCCTAACCCTTACTAACCATTCCTAACCCTTACTAACCCTTACTAACCCTTCCTAACCCTTACTAACCCTTACTGACCCTTACTAACCCTTACTGACCCTTACTGACCCTTACTAACCCTTACTGACCCTTACTGACCCTTCCTAACCCTTACTGACCCTTACTAACCCTTACTGACCCTTACTAACCCTTACTGACCCTTACTAACCCTTCCTAACCCTTACTTACCCTTCCTAACCCTTACTAACCCTCACTGACCCTTATTAACCCTTCCTAACCCTTCCTAACCCTTCCTAACCCTTACTAACCCTTAGTGACCCTTACTAACCCTTCCTTACCCTTAGTGACCCTTACTAACCCTTACTAACCCTTACTAACCCTTACTGACCCTTACTGACCCTTACTAACCCTTCCTAACCCTTCCTAACCCTTAGTGACCCTTACTAACCCTTACTAACCCGTACCGACCCTTACTGACCCTTACTAACCCTTACTAACCCTTACTGACCCTTACTGACCCTTACTAACCCTTCCTAACCCTTACTAACCCTTACTAACCCGTACTGACCCTTACTAACCCTTACTGACCCTTACTAACCCTTACTAACCCTTACTAACCCTTACTAACCCTTCCTAACCCTTAGTGACCCTTACTAACCATTACTGACCCTTCCTAACCCTTACTAACCCTTCCTGACCCTTACTAAACCTTCCTAACCCTTAATAACCCTTACTGACCCTTACTAACCCTTACTGACCCTTACTGACCCTTCCTAACCCTGCCTAACCCTTCCTAACCCTTACTGAACCTTACTAACCCTTCCTAACCCTTAATAACCCTTACTGACCCTTACTAACCCTTACTAACCCTTACTGACCCTTACTAACCCTTACTGACCCTTTATAACCCTTACTAACCCTTACTAACCCTTACTGACCCTTACTAACCCTTACTGACCCTTACTGACCCTTCCTAACCCTTCCTAACCCTTACTAACCCTTACTGACCCTTACTAACCCTTATTAACCCTAACCCTTACTAACCCTTACTAACCCTAACCCTTACTAACCCTTACTGACCCTTACTAACCCTTACTAACCCTTACTGACCCTTACTAACCCTCCCTAACCCTTAATAACCCTTACTAACCCTTCCTAACCCTTACTAACCTTTACTAATGTGGCTCCATTTAAAAGGGAAATAAACAGGCTTTCCAACCATATAAGCATTGTTACAATAAAGAAATACTCTACAAACGCACATTACCTTACTTTTTGTGCTATGTTTATATAATAGATATTATAACTTTACTATAATAAACCATCTGGGGTTACCATGGTAACAGATCCTGATATAATATGTCCAAACTCCCTCTGAGGAAAACTTTGTCCTTTAAATCTGAATCACGTCACAAGTTTATTTTCCATAGGATGGATTAGTGGATTAGAGTAATGTGGGACACTTTTTGAGTGGGGTACTTCCTGTGTGACTATTTTCCCGCCCCCATTGATGACATCATAACCACAAAGTCACATGATTTCTATCACATGACACCTCTGCTTGGATTCAACACCAATCATTTTCACTTTAATGTTGTAAAAAAAGAGATAAAGCTCTGGAGCTTAGCCGTCCCACATTACACTGCTCCACCATATGTTCAGTGATCCAGTGGGCCGAACTGGACCGCTGGGTGGGCCGGTTCTGGCCTGCGGACCGTATGTTTGAAACCCCTAAAATCAAACAAACAAACAAAAACAAACAAACAAAGAGGAACTTAACCTTCCTGTCGTCCTCCCGGGTCAAATGGACCCCGTCTGTTTTGACTGTTCCTTCCTTCCTTCTTTCCTCTCTCCCTCCTTCCTTCCTTCCTTCCTTCCTTCTTTCCTTTCCTTCCTTCCTTTCCTTCCTTCCTTCCGTCCTTCCTTCTGTCCTTCCTTCCTCCCACCCTCCTTCTTTCCTTCCCTCCTTCCTTCCTCCATCCCCCTTCCTTCCTTCTGTCCTTCCTTCCTCCCTCCCCCCTTCTTTCCTTCTCTCCTTCCTCACTCCCTCCCTCTTTCCTCCCTCCTTCCTCCCTTCCTTCCTTCCTTCCTTCCTCCATCCCTCCTTCTTTCCTTCCCTCCTTCCTCTCCTTCCTCCCTCCCTCCTTCTGGTTTTATACACTGAAACAGCTCATTCTGCATAATTAATCTTTCTACTTTTAGTATTTGAAGTATAATTTGTTGCTTTTTAACTCTCTAGTATTTCCACACGATGTTTCTTTAGCTTAAATTACAGATGTGCGTCCGTCGTCCTGCTGGAGACGAACCGTTGTGATTAATCACGAGGCCGAGCTCGGTCGCGGCCTTCCTGAACGACGGACGGCGGCGAGAACGGCGGCTTGTTATTGGACGGCTAAGTAATGACAAAATGAGCACCGTGGTTAGACTCGGGCGATGAAACACCCTAACCCTCATCTACCCGAGTCTTTTGTTCTGAATTTTATTAGCACTAGCCGCGCTAAAATACCTGTTAACACGTTCATAGTGCAGCAATAATAACCTCCTCAATCATATTTTAAAAGTCACGTCAAGGCGGCGGCTGTAATTCATCTCTATGCAAATACCTCGGTGTCAGCCCATTAGCGTGTTGCTACAGGAGGGTTTTATTAAAATGCATCTCCGCCACTCTACTTCTTACTCAGGACTAATAAAACACGAGCCCTGTTGCACAAGAATTATAGCAACTATTAGAGTAACATATGGACAGCGTGCACTCGGAGAATAAAAACCAACAGATAAAGTGGCAGGGTCAGGCGCGGTGCAAACACTTAGGAAATGGCAGTGGAGTATAGATTGTTGCCATGCTGGAAATCAAAGCCTGATTATACATTCATTTGGGTGGGGCGCCCCCTCTCACCCCCCCACCCCCCCTCTCTGTGTAACTGTAGCTGGCATCGCTGTGAGAGTGTTTCAGCGTCATAAATTTAGACGACACTAAAAAGGTAATAAACTGCATTAATGAAATTAAATCAATGGAGACGGATTCATTCAGTGATGAGGAGACGAGCTCTGTGTTCAACACCTCACAGCTGATTCACCGAGGGGGGGCTGGCTGGGGGGGGGTTATGATTTTATGACGTTGAATTGATTTTAATCCATGAACAGAAACTTTGGACTTGCCCTTTCTTCCTTCCTTCCTTCCTTCCCCTCTCCTTTCCTCCTTCTTCTTCCTTCCTCCTTTCCTTCCTTCCTCCCTCCTTTCCTTCCTTCTTCCTCCCTTCCTTCCTTCCTCCCTCCCTCCTTTCCTTCCTTCTTCCTCCCTTCCTTCCTTTCTTCATCCCTTCCTTTCTTTCCTCCTTCCTTTCCTTCCTTCTTCATTTCTTCCATCCTTCCTCCCTTCCTACCTTTCTCCTTTCTTTCTTTCCTTCCTTCCTTCCTTCCTTCCTCCCTCCCTCCCTTCCTTCCTTCAGAAACACACACACAGGCTTCTGCAGCTCTGAGTTTTTACCGATATATAATAATCTGGTAACACTTTCCTTTAATTAACTTCCTGATTTAACATTTAAAAGCTGCATATAAACAATAAATGACTTTTAAGACACTGTAATGTTTGTGTTGTGTCAGCTTTTAGCGTCTCGCCACTGAGCATGAGCAGAAACACAAGTTTTACTTCTCAAAGACTTAAACGTTGAGAAGTAACGAAGCAAAACCATCGATTTATAGAGAAAAACAGAGGAGACTGATTTTAGAGGAGTTAAGTTTAGTTTAATTCTCACTAACATCAGTAACGCTGCTGTTAAAAGCACCAGATCAGTTATTAGATATACATGGTGAATATATCATCTATAATAGCACTGATGAATGTTAAACTAATCTAACATCCTTTCCCTCCTTCTTCCTTCCATCTGTCCTTCCTCCCTCCCTCCTTCTCTCTTTCTTTCCTTCCTTCCTTCCTTTCCTTCCTTCTTTCCTCTTCCTTCTCTCTTTCTTTCCTCCCCCTCCCTCCCTCCCTCCTACCTTCCTTCCTTCTTTCCTTTCCCTTTCCTCCCTCCTTCCTTCCTCCCTCCCTCCTCCCTTGCTTCCTTCCTTCTTCCTCCCTCCCCCCCTTCTCTCTTTCTTTCCTTCCTTCCTTCCTTCCTTCCTTCCTTCTTTCCTCCCTCCTCCTTCTCTCTTTCTTTCCTTCCTCCCTTCCTTCTTTCCT